>NW_010248053.1:0-19313 GCF_000690775.1 Eurypyga helias
CCTCATCTATTTTGCAGCTTTAAATGCCCTTGGACATTTGACACAACATTAGAAGTAAATCCTGTCATGTTTAGTTTCATGAGCCTATAAAAATGAAATCAGATGCTAGCAGAAAAAAATTAAAAGTTAACAGTTCTAATAAAAAGTAAGAAGAACAGCAGCAATTTGATATTGATATTTAACATACATGATCCTGTTCTCTAAAGATCTTAAATAATGTTGTTAAGGAAGGATGAAAAACCAAAAATTTATTTCAAAGTCTGGTTTAGTTTTTGCATGTCAAAAGAAATGTCCCAGCTTTTAATTAAAGTTCTTGAAAACATTTTTAAATAATAAATTAATTGTCTTCTATCCTAAGGATTTCAGATAGTATTTAATCTATTATTATGTTGTTCAACCATTACATAATTCAAACAGAGGATTTTCATTAGAAAAAAGCATAACAGTTCTCCATGTTAATACATCCTCCACGGAAGTATTAATATAAGATAGAGCTTTCTTATGAGTGTACTTCTATCTACATTGGCTCCTGGAAACCTCTACTTTATTTGGGGTGAAGACTACAGTTTTAAAAGCTACTTCCTCGTTTTCTTTTTCCTTTTTTTTTATTTTTTTTTTTTTTACTATCATCTTCCCATACGACGGATGTACAAACTTTATACATCTATTCTGGACCTGTAGTGGATTGCCCTGAACTGAGAGAAATAGACTTGCCCTAGACCACAGCAACAGGATAATCAATCAACTAGACCCTCCAGCTGTAACATATAAAGACAGGAAACCAAAAATCTCTAGAATGCAGAAGGCTTATCAGAGAGTTGCTGAGGTAATGACACATGAATTTTTTTGTTGTTATTTTTTCCATCCTGCAGGATCATGAAAATTCTGCTGAATGGCAGTACAAGAGAGGAAGTTTGACTGGTCTACCTTAAAATAGATCTTTTGTCAATTACTCTTTCAGTTAGTGATGGTTTAGTTTGCAACCAAAACTGATCTGGAAGTGGGAGCTACTGCTCTTTCAGTCTTTACAGTTCCTATAATTTCTGTGTTGGAGAGGCTTTAATTGTCCTGAAGTGAATTACTAGATGTGAATTTTGATTATGTGAATTTTGGATGACAGGAGAGTGTAGTTTGGGGATTCTTTCTGCTATACTTTTGTGTTATGTATAGTAATTAAAGAACACTGTAAAACCTGGATATGTATAAAGCTTTGGATGAAGCTTGAAATGTGTTTTTGACTTCACCACCTTTCATCTCATATTTTCAAAAATTTCTGCTAATACTGTTTAAAATATTTTGAAATATTGTACTCTTGTACACTACACTCCAATGTTTCTAACTGCATTAAAGGAGGCATCCTTCCATCTTCATCAGTAATTTGATAGGTGTCAGCAGGGAAAAGATGACTCAGCTAGATTTTTTTTTTTTCATGTTTATATATATCTTGGCAATTTCCTTGAAAATATAGGGAAGAAAATGCAATAAAATGCCCAACTACAAAACTAGTAGAGATAAACCAATATTAATAGAACAATACATATCATTACATTATAGCCCCATTTTTTAAAGGAAAATGGGGAGTTTTAATGACATTAATAATCTCCTTGAATTCAATACAGAGATCACATCATGAATAGGTGTCTCAAATACTAATGCATAGGTGCAATTAAAAGTAGTGTTTACAATAGCTTTAACATATTTGTCAACAGATCTTGTGAATATTTTTTAAATAATCATAATAAATGTAAAATCTACTGAAAACATCCCCCATTTAAGTCACAACCTGTTGAACAAATATCAAGATTTCCATGGAAAAAACCCTTTCACCTGTTCTGTGGCATTAGAGCAAAAAGTGTTAATTCATTGAGAAGTAAAGAATACTCAATAATGCATTGAAATGTAAAATTTATTTGGAAAATGTCTGAAATAAAAAAGTTAATCAGAAAATATGGTTTTTTTCCAGACTTGAATCTATCTATAAATTTTCTGTTTATTTAAATTGCAATGTTTTCAATTTTTGTGTACATCTTTGGGTGCAAAATTACAGAATAAAATTAATTATTAAGACTGAGGACAGCATATGTTAGATTTTCAAAGGATATATGTTTCCAAAAAATAAATCTACTATTTTATATTTTTGTATGTTTTCTGATTTTTAAACATAAGGTTCAGGATTTGGATGCTTACTTGAACACTACTGAAATCCTGAAGATTCTGAAATTACCAGTTAAAGATAGTGATAAAGCTAAGGATGTGATTGATGAGAATACATTTTTTCAGATGTGTATGAATTAGAAAAAAAAATCCCCCTCAAAAAATCGTATTGTATTCACCTACTATGTAAAGCAGACCTCAGTTGTCAGTCTTTATTTCCTGAAACTGTACAGAACATCACAATGCTTCTGAATGATTCACTTTCCATGCAATAATGACAAGAATTTCCAGAGAATATAGAACTTCTTGGAAAAATCAACAAGTTTATCAGAAATATATTTTCCATCCCTTCTCCCTCCTTCCACAATTTTTTTCTCCAGTAGTACTGGACTGCTGGATTTCCACAGTTTCCAATGTGAAATCCAGTAACAATATTTATAGCAGCTGAAAAAAACTCAGACAGTCATATGCTTGTGATCTATGAAACAAGAGACAATAGCCAGAACCTGAAACAGGAGACATCATATATCAAAACATAAGCATAAAAAAATCTGCATCCAGAATTGAATTTTAATAGGGGAATTACATTCCTATGGTTTTGTTCAGCTTAATTTTTATTATTTTTTCTACAGAACTTCTCAGTGAAATTTAAAAAAAGGGAAAAAACCCTTCTGGACTAAACAGATATGCATTATCGGTAAAGATCATAGAATCATAGAATGGTCTGAGCTGGAAGGGACCTTAAAAATTATCCCCTGCCTTGGGAAAGAATACCTTCCACTAGACCAGATTGCTCTGGTCTTGAAAACTTCCAGTGATGGGGCATCCACAATTTTTCTGGGCAACCTGTTCCAGTGCCTCACCACCCTCATTGTGAAGATTTTCCTCCTTATATCTAATTAAGTCTACCCTCTTTCAGTTTAAAACTATTACTCCTTGTCCTATCACTAACTGCCCTTTTAAAAAAGTCCCTCTCCAGCTTTCTTGTGGGCCCTTTTCAGGTACCAGAAGGCTGCTATAAGGTCTCTTTGGAGCCACCTTCCTATTCCATGTCCTTGTTAGGTGGGGGTGCCAGAGCTGGACGCAGTACTTGAAGGTGGGGTCTCGTGAGAGTGGAATAGAGGGGTAGAATCACCTCCCTTGACGTCTTGGTTGTGTTTGTTTTGATGCAGCCCAGGATACAGTTGGCTTTCTAGGTTGGAAGAGTATATTGCTCGGTCACGTTCAACTTCTCATCAACCAACACTGACAAGTCCTTCTACTCAGGGCTGCTCTCAATCCATTCTTTGTGCAGCCTGTAAATGTGCTTGGGATTGCCCCAACCCATGTGCAGGACATTGAGCTTGGTCTTGTTGAACTTCATGTGGTTGTCACAGGCCCACTTCTCCACCCTGTCAGGGTCCCTCTAGATGGCATCCCTTCCCTCCAGAATGTCGACTACGCCACACAGTTTGGTGTCATTGGCCAATGTCCTGAGAGTGCACTTAATCCCACTGTCCTTGTCACTGACAAAGATGCTAAACAGAGCTGTCCCCAGTACTGACCATTGATGTTTGTATATATGTTTATACATGTTTATATGTTTAACACCAGTCCTCACCATGTCCACTTGGACATCAAGCTGTTGACCACGACTCTTTGAGTGCGACCATCCAGCCAATTTTTTGTCCACTGATTGCTCCACCAGTCAAATCTATCTCTCTCCAATTTAAAGACATGGATGTAATGTGGGACAGTGTTAAATGCTTTGCACAAGTCCAGGTAGATGGTGTCAGTTGCTCTTCCCTTATCCAGCAAAGTTGTGCCCCTGTCATAGAAGGCCACCAAATTTGTCAGGAACCATTTGCCTTTGTTGAAGCCATGTTGGCTGCCACCAATCACCTCCTTAATTTCCATGTGCCTTAGTATAGTTTCCAGGAGGATTTTGCCAGGCACAGAGATGAGGCTGACTGGAATGTATCTCCCTGGGTCTTCCATATTTCCCTTTTTAAAAATGGAAATTATGTTTCCTCTTTTCCAGTCAGACTGCCATGACTTCTCAGATATGATGGATAATGTCTTGGCAACTTCATCCACCAGTTCCCATGGATGTGCAGACACATCTCTTCAGTTCCCCACTTGTGCACTTTCAGGTTCCTTAAATGGTCTTGAACATGGTCTTCTCCTACACTGGGCAGTTCTTCATCCCCCCAGCCCCTGCCTTTGCCTGCAGCAGACCCCGACTCTAATGTCACCTGTCCCTGCCCTCCCTTTAATCCTGACCTATAAACTCACAGTTAACTCCTCATCCATCCCCACACAGAACTGCATGTACTCCAGCTAATAGTTGACGTAGAGGGTGACACCCTCACCCTTTCACAAGCTACAGGTTGAATCTTACCAGGCCCAATGAGATTATTCTGTCTCCACTGCTATGGCCTGAAAGCTTTCTTCTTACTCAAGGGCTCAGTGAATTATTTTTTTTTTAGTGTTCATTTATATTGTATACTGTGCTCCTGGCTGTTGTACTGACCCATGAATTTGTGTTTTCTGATCGCAAGTATGATCTGAAATCAGGTTAAATATTCATGCTCTTGTAATTATTCAGGTTTTCAAGACCTTGGCTCATTTGAATTTTAATCTGTCTGACTTGGGGGAAGTAGGTGTATACTTTCTGGGTTTGGTCTTGCTTCAGATCATGGTGCCTACAGTGAACTCCTCTCATAAATAATGTGAGAGCCTTGCCTATGGGCAACTCAAATCCCATTGGAGGGTGCAATATTGGCTTCTGCAAGGGATAAATGAGCTGCCAGGAATCTTAACTGTTGGGAACACATATTGTATGATCGTTACATTAGAATCTGGGAATAACATTACTACAGATTTGTGATGATGTAGCTTTCATTACTGTTTGCTTATTTCAGAATATTTTTTAAATGTAAATGAAGTGTTACATGTGCTATGACTAAACTCATTGGTTTTCTGCTTTCAGTGTTATTATATTTAATATATATTCAAAAGTCCAAATTTGGGGGATATGGAAGTACATGAAAAAATTTTTACATTGATGTAAAAAAAATAATTACTAGTCTACAATAAACTACATTGTACTGAAGAAAAAATGGTAAATACAACAGAATGTTCCTCAAAATTCAGGAAGAATCTAAGTAAAAATAAAAGAACACCTCATGATTTTTGAAATAGGATTCTGGGTTTTTTTTTAAATGATGGAGGCTTTCAAAATTTGTCTCAATCATTTTATTAGCAACATACTTTTTGCTGTTCAGATTATTCTTTGCAAAACAAAATCTCATTTTTAAGGAAACTTATGAAACAAATGAACTGATGATTTTTAAGCCATCATTTTTTATTATCAGCTACAAAATTTTTTCTCATATTCCCATAATGTGCGTGTCCTATTTTCAGGAACCCTTATAGTTGCATACAATTTTGTTTGCAAAGTCTTCCACTTGTTTCAGCCAACTTTTCATCTTTCTCACAAACATATTTGAGGCCTCATTCTTACAGTTACTTCTGACAAATACAGACTGGCAACAGTATTAAGTTGCACTAGTCAATTTAGTTAGATGCCAAGCTGCATTTCTTCATACCTGCTGTCATCTGTCTCTTCAAGCTTCTCAGAAAGAGATGTTTACATTGAGGGGAGGAAAAAAAAAAAAAGAAGAAGAAAACAAGCTTTGCTACTATTGTTATAAATGTAGGCAGTTTGTTTCTATAAATATTATATACCAGTGAAATTTCAGATACGGTTTTAAAGAGATCTAGTGTCAAAATCTGAAACATAGTAGCAGCGAAATACTTTTCTGCAAGAAGCAGCATGAAAAATGCAGTGAATCTTGTAGGTTCTTTTTGGCTTTCTGGTAGGTTTTAAAATTAATCTGTCTTTCCCATCTCCATTCATTATTGCTCCATCTGTAAAGGTCTGCTCATGTGTTTAATTTGTTTTAGTAATCCATGGAACATCTACTCTGTCAGTTAGTAAGTCTCGGGTTTTCTTCTAGGTGTTGGTCTTTCTCTACCCCAGCATTGTGTGATAATGATTTTGTGTAGCGTTTAATCCAACAGTCCAGTTTCACTCAGTTCTTCAGCAAATGCCATCTCTCTAACACAATTTTGAACCATTTTAGCTTTAAATTTCATCCTATGAAACTGATATGATCATAAATAACAAAGGATAAGAAGCAGGATTTATCCTATTAGTGACCTTTCTAAGACAACTGCTTCTGTGGAATGTGGTGTTCCAACAGCTGACTATAGTTCTTCAAGGAAGTATGCTTATGTTTGCAAGAAGCCAGCTATGAAATGATACATGTATTGGCAATAAAAATGCAACAGAAGATATTTGGCCCAAATGTGACAATGGCTGAGATGTGAAAGACATAGCTTACACTTAATTATGACCTTGGCAAAGTAGAGGCTTTTCTGAGAGAATTACCTGCAATAAGTTGTCACTGAGTAAAGGCATATCATTCTGTCAGAGTGTATGTGTGCTTCATTAGTGACCATTTGATTCTATATATTTTTAGAGTTTGCTACAATGCTCCTGTTATTTCAATTTAGCCTTATACATTTATAGACATTCTTTCTTGCTAAATCTTCCCTACTGGTCCAGTCAACACCCATGCATTGCAGAAATGTAATGTCCTATCCAGTCATTGCCTCACTGATGCTTCTTATCCACCTTTAATTTTGAGTTGATTATCTTCTTATTCCATAAATTATATTCCATTGTGGTTTTTGCCCATTTTATTAATTTAAACCAACATCTTCCTTATTATTTTCATATTAGAGAATGTATATGCTGCTCTGGACATTAAAATGAATCTTGCAAATTGTTTTTAAACTATTCAATTTCTAGGAAAAAAATATCAATTTGATCTATTCATCCTGGAAGGCCTATATACATTCACATTATGTGGATAAATTGTATTGACAGCTCATTTGATTTTTCTTAGTTTCTTGTATTCCATCCAGGGAAGATATTCTACTCTGAGGAGTGGAACAAGTATATATAATTTGGTCTCAACCTTCATTCTGTTACTTAACTGCAGAACTAAACTATAGCATGAACTTCACGATTACCTTCCTTACATTTGGAAAGGCTGGATTGGTGGGCAGGGGCCAACTGTATGATATCCAACAAAGCCAAGTACCGGGTGTTGCATTTGGGTCACAACAACCCCATGCAAAGGCTATAGGCTTGGGGACAAAAGGCCGGATAGCAGGCCAGTGGAAAAGGACCTGGGAGTGCTTTTCAACAGCCAGCTGAATATGAGTCAGCAGTGTGCCCAGGTACCCAAGAAGGCCAAAGGCATCCTGGCCTGTATCAGGAACAGTGTGGCCAGTAGGACTAGGGGAGTGATTGTGCCCTTGTACTCTACACTGGTAAGGCCACACCTCGCATATTGTGTTCAGTTTTGGGCCCCTCAATATAAGCAAGTACTGTCATTGAGGTGCTGGAGCGTGTCCAGAGAAGGGCAACGAAGCTGGTGAAGGGTCTAGAGCACAAGTGCTGTGAGGAGTGGCTGAGGGAACTGGGGTTGTTAAGTATAGAGAAAAAGAGGCTGAGGGGAGGCCTTATCACTGTCTACAACAACCTGACAGAAGGTTGCAGAGAGGTGGGGTTCAGTCTCTTCTCCCAAGTGACAAGTGACAGGACAAGAGGAAATGACCACAAGTTGTGGCGGGGGACATTTAGATAGGGTAATAAGAAAAATTTCTTCACTGAAAGGGCTATCAGACATTGGAAGGGGCTGCCCGGGAAGGTGATTGAGTCACCATCCCTGGAAGTATTTGAGAGATGTGTGGATGAGGTGCTGAAGGACATGGGTCGGTGGTAGTATTGGCAGTGTTAGGTTTAAGATTGCATTTTTTGATCTTAAAGTTAGTTTCCAAAGATTCGATGATTCTATGTCTCAGTACAGCTCACAGCTATATCAAAGGAAAGAAAAGCTGCCAAAAATTCTAACTTCTGACTCCTCTAGCTTTTTTAAAATTAGCTACTTTATGTAAGACTTAAATAATCATTGCATATAAATTATTATAAAGACCATATTAAAGAAACAACAAACCAAAAAAACCACATGGGTTTGCTATAGTGCAGTAATGATTCCACTGTTAAAACCACAAAACCTAGTGGATGTTCGATGAATTTATGCTGTGGAAATTAATAATTTAGAGTAATTTAAAATCATTAACTAGTTCATCTTATATGCTGTTTCTAATGTGACCAACTAGGAGATGGAAAAAATAGAAAGAAAAAGAAAAAAATAAGAAAAAAATGTAGATATAATGATATTCTGGGAAGCAAGTATGGTCTGCGTGTAATCTAGCTGAATAATTATCTTTAATTGTCTTTTCCATTGTGAGTCGTTTCTAATTTTGAGCAACAATACACAATGATTTTGAACTATGATATGTTCCATTTGTTCTGTTTCTCTGTTCCTCAGTCAGTCTTCAGAAGTTATAGGGATGTCTTTTTCAGTCATTTAGAGAATGGATGAGAAAAGAGAAAGTATTGCCAATCTTATTAATAGGAGAATTTCCAACAGTTAAAATATATGCTTGGTAATAATTCTTGAAGAAGTTCTAATGAAGAGTGATCATCATTATATTTGTTACTCAAAAAAATGTTTTGATGAAAGCAGAAGTTGTGCTGTAATTTTATTTTGTTGGGCCAAAATTATTTAATATGCTATCAAACTGAACAAAGCTTCAACAAATGCCTTGTTTTTCACTTACCAATGACATCTTTAACTGAGGAAATAAAACTCTATGACTGTGATAACAGCATAAAATAGACTGGTAATCTGTGATATTTATGTGGAAGTTGTAAACATTTGTAAAATATTCTTCTTTTTCCCTCTTATGTTAAACCAGAATTTTTGAGAAAATTATCTGTTTCAGATTTGCTGAAAAATAAACAAAATTAGCATGTATTTGTCAGGATACTGAAGAGGGGATTGTTAATATAAAGCCTATATCTTTAGCAAACCAATTCATCTTTAAGAAGGAGTTTGTGAATTTTCTTTGTATCTTGCATAAATCAATAGCTTACATAAGCACTGAGAAAGTTATTCAGGTGCCCATACATAGGATCTAGTTCTGCTGATGATGTCCGAAGACATTCTCCTAGATCTCCAACTGCCACTTCAAAAAGGCATGAGTTTTCTCTGTGTGTTACTTTGGGCATTCAAACTGGAACCTATGCTCTAGCTGTCCACCTTTAGTCTCCCTTATGGCTTCAAATCCAGCTGTCTAAAAGGCCTATGAAGTTTGATGAGACCTTCCCATGTGGCTAGGGGATCTGACATAAGACCTACAGGACACTCACAACATTCTGAATTGGCAACTAGAAGCTTGGTGAGATACCATAGGGCACCTAAAATGACCCTAGAAACCTTTGTTTAGGAAACTGAATCAAGTCTCACATCCCTATTTCGTGGACATCCTCAGGACCTAAAGATATTACCATGGAGATATCTCCATTTAGATGACATGATTTCAAATGTTATCCTGTTCCAAGTACATAAACTTGAAGCTGAATTAGGTATATTTCACATTATGTGCCAGACTGTGCAAGATACAAACTGACATTTCTTTGTTCAAGGAAAGCTCCAGTTCTTCCAGCAGAGAGGGAAAGGCTCACCTTATTGCACTGCCTTGTACTAATGACAGTCCTCATGCCCTGCCAAGAGCTCTCCCACAACAGTTTTATTTCCTAATAAGAAAACCTGACTCTATAAAGTTATACCTCCCAGCAGGAAAAAAATGTAATTTCCATAAGTAATTCATATAAGCTTTGCACATGTTAGGAAAAATTTGTAAGTTTCTATGAAGTTCTTTGAAATGGCTAAAATTCATGCACTTGCTTTCTAATTTTGTGTTCCAAGATTTTCTTGTGAGGAAATAACTTTAATTCTATCCATTTCCATCCATGCTATGATGGGTTGTTGCCAAAGGTGTCACTCAAACACTCTCAGACACAGACTTGTAAATTTGTTTTTTAAGAAGTGATGAGGAGATAAATATTTTGTCTTTTTTGTTTGTTTTGTTTGTTTTCCAGAAAAAACAGTATTCTTAGAATGAAATGGCAAACTCAAGTTTTCAATATTGAAATGTTTATTTATAAACAAAATTACTCTTGTAGGACATGTGCTATATAATAGCACTTAAACCAATCCAAGTTAGTTGAATTTGTTGCTGGCAGTAGTGGGATGCAACAACACTGAGGGGCCAACAGTAGTATCAGCAGTATTCCAACACATTCAGAAATTTTTCTCTTTCTGGCTTTGGAGACAATTGACTTCCCAGGCAGTGTGAGTCATGCAGCCCAAGTGCCTGGAATGACATGGATAACCTGAATATAACATGAATATCATGGAAATTTGCTCTTTCAGCCAGGGCTCCCATGGCTTTCAGAGCAGTCCATTTTCAGCTAAACTTCCAGGCTTCTGTGTTTTGCAGATCCCTCCTTCCTTAGTGTGCTGGGTTTAGTCAAGAAAGAGTTAACTTTCTCTACAGTGGCTGGTATGAAGTTCAGTTCCTGGATTTGTGCTGAGCATAGTACTGATAAGGTGTCTTTTAGCTGGGGAATGTCTGCACCAAATTCACGGTCTCTCTCAGCTTCTGATACTGTAGTTGTATTCCCAACTCTCTCTCGCTACAGGCAGTGTGAGGGAGACACACAGTTCAGACAGCTGACCCAAACTAACTGAATGAGTATTTCATTCTATCATATGTCATGCTTGGTACATATGCGGGGAGTGGGCTCAGGGAGCCATTACTCTCTTACTCTTTTACTTCCTTAAACTTGCTAACATTCTCTCTAACTCCATTGTTAGCTTCTTTGCTAACTCCTATGCTGGCTCATTCGTGAATTGGTGGGTCTGTAAGTTTTCCCAGGTTATTGATGATAGGGTTCGTTCGAAATCTGCTGCAATAGCTCTCGAGCGGCAGCTCTCAGGAATAATTTGGTCTCACTTCTTGGGACCTGGTTGTGCATTGGTTGGTGGGTGGTAAGCAACTGTATCAGACTTATATCATATGTTTTATATTCTATTGTTTTAATTAGTTATTATTAGTAGAATTTGTATATATTAATTTGTATTCCATTAGTAAATAGTTCTTATCCCAGTTTTATGAGTTTCTTTGTCTTTATCCTCCGATTCTTCCCTTCCTCTGAAGGAGGGGAGGGGCAATCTGAGAGAGTGGCTTTGTGGTACTTTGTTAGCCATAGTTAAACCATTACACTTAGCAATCCTTGTAAGAACAGAAAGGGCAGCTACAGACTGCAGAAACTGCAGTTCTGTGCTCTGCACCCACAAAGCTGAGAAATGGCAGAAGGTTCCAGCTACTACATAGCTTTCTGTTTGGTTTTTTTTTTTTTTTTGCTTGATTGTGTCTTCCTGGGAGATTTCAAGGAGTCATAATTGACAAAAGAGAAGAATTACTTAATGCTATAGAAAATGGTGATGGCTAACTCTAGAGGTGACTAAAGAGGTTTCAGGAAGGTTAAAAGTTTTTGCTTATACTCTGTTTTCAGAGTGAACTTGTCTTTGAGCCTGTGCATGGTAAAACTTGATAGGCTGTCTTTTTCAGGAAAGTTTTCCAACAATACTTTTGGGAGTCATTCCAGCTAAAGAAATGACATTCCAAAATTGAGAAAATCTCTCTGGCCCTATATACATCATATTTCAAAAAGAGCTAATTCTTAATGAAATTATTGGATGCCAAAGGATTTTGCATATCAAAAGTTTAAAACTTCTTGACTTGGAGGAATGTATAGTTTGTCCTAGAAGGAAGAGCTTTAATACCTACTGTTAAGCATACCATGCTTTTAACTGTTTAAAACTATACATAAATGCCATTGAAAGTCATAGTATAATGAATTTAAACTCCCAAATTTGGATATAGTTCCTTTTCAAGACTGGGATAAAAATTGACTCTATAATTCAGACCTCTGCTTTCTCCAGAGCACCCAAATTTTAAACAGTATAAAAGACGACTTGTGTACACTTTTCAATAAATATCTTCATGTGTCTGCTGGTATCCTACCCTTTCACTGACATATTATTCTAGTTTTGCCAGTAAAATTTCTAAAAAGAGGTGGTGTTTGTCCTTTCTTGATAAAATGTTAAGCATACTGGGTGCACTTATATGATGAGGTAAAAATTTCTAACCAACTTCCTTCTTCAGCAATCATTATTTTCACTTCATTTCTAGCACTGCATCCAATCAAAAAGCAGACACCTGTTTTTCAGCTTCTGTTCATCTAGCTTATAACTACCCCAAAGTAATTTGCAATCTATGGCATATCATCTTAAACTGTGAGGTGACTGATGAGCAATTCTAAATGGAAAGAGAACTGGAAGGGGAAAGCTACCTCCCACAGCAAATATGCCTGACAATTTGTGAAATCCAGGGTATATAGCACTTACAGATAAATGTGGTGAAAAGGCAGAATATGTACATTTGACATTTGGAACAAAAATCATCTCATTATCCAGGCAGTCAATGACTCAGAATTCTGATACTCGGACCATCATATACTGAATGAGTTTATTTACATCAGGAATCCTGCAGATAGAAAACTTCTCTTCAAAATACTTCTAACTCAGTAAGCTAATAGTAACATTCCTTTAGCCTTGCTGTGAAAACCAGGACAACTAAAATAGTTGCAGGTCAAAGTGTAGGAAGAGCTATACTTCAGTGTCAGACTCCTGATGATGTCTCTTTTTTTTTAATACAGTTAAAAATCTTAGTTGCTCTTCATTTCTACTGAACAGATGTTTTCAGTGAATGGCTACAATGATGTTCATGATTGATTTCCCTGAAACTAATTCAGGATGCAAGTAATTTTCGTTGTTTCCTCTAATTTGCATTGTATTGTTTGTCTTATCCAATATATTCTAGTCACCAGTGGTCTAAGTGATGGGTTTCAGCAGCCTGATGATGAAGGTAGCTGGCTAAGAGCTCCTGCAGGACTTATTGTAAACATTAATGGCCACAGCTGCCGGTGGGAGAGTTCTTTACTTCCAGGTCTAACAGGCAGCAAAACATCATAAAAGGAAATAATCTTTGGAAAGGATCCCTGGAGATCATTCAGGACAACTTGCTGTTCAGAGCAATGCTGCTTTCTTAGACCAGGTTGCTCTCAGTCTTGTCCACTCAAGTTCTAAGTATCTTGGACAGTAGTTAATCTACATCCATGCTGCACAAATTGCTCTAGTGCTTAAACACACTCAGTGCAAAGAGGTTTCGTTCTTATGTCCCATCAGGGTTTCCCTTGCTGGAATTTGTGACTGTTGCATCTTGCCATTCACTGTGGGCTGCTGGGGAAGTCTGACTTCTCCTGCAGTCCCCCTTCACTGGAAGTCTGCAGTAAAATATCTTTCACTCTTATTTTCTCCAGGCTAAAAAACCAATTTCATTCAGTCTCCAACCATGCATTGTTTGCTTCACCTTTTAATCATCACAATGATTAGTTCCAGCCTGTTTTATATTGTGGGATGCAAAAGTTTATGGAAAAAAAACACTTCTATCAACTTTTGTCTATGCTCTTGTTGATAACCCAGTATGGTTATGTATTAGGTTTATTGTGAGATTTTCCAGATCTTCAGCAGCTGACTCATGTTCACCTTATTGTCTCCCAGGACCCTCGACTCCTTTTTTTTTTGTTAATTCATTCAAGCTATGTACATTGTCCACAAGTTTCATTTTAGGATGTAACCCTGCTGTTAACAACACATATCACTGGTATTATTATCTGGGAATTCAGAATTGTAAGAGAGTTGGGGAAGTTTAGAGCAGCCCAAGAAATACAGAGTAAAATAATCAGGCCAAACCATCTATTGCTTTTTTTCTAAGCAATCCCATATGTATTGCAAGGCCTGGAGTTTTTACAGAGTTCAGCTGATATGGCTGGGTTAACTCATGCTTTTGTTCCTCCTGACTCATTATTATACACCCCTTGTTATGGCTGAACACTAAAAAAACCTAATAAAGTGACTTATCACAATAAAAGTAACATAGCTACTGCTTTTGTATCTCCCCTGACCAAAGGCCTCTTGAAAGATCCGCAGACAGAATGTCTGTATCAATGATTCAGCTTTCACTTCAAGTTACACACCCTGCTACTTTAGTCTGCCCAGCCTGTGCCCATGACACTGTTAACATCAGTGTTCTACTCAACAGTAATACACTCCATGTGTCAGATGTCAGTATGGGTCAGCATCTCAGCTCAGGAACTGTGGCTGACTCAAACTCATAGAAGATAATTGATGACACATGCATAAGTATGCTCTATAGACCAAGTAAATAAATAAAAAAATTAAATAAATACATAGAATGTTGTTAATAGGCAATTCAAGTGCTTCTTGCAACACAGCTGCAAATACTGACAACCAGATGTAAAAAAATGGTACAAATGATAATGTGGACTCCAGAAATTGTGTGCCTGCCAAACAACCAAATTCAAAGGAATGCAATTGCTCTCAGAGGCAGGACAAAGAAAAGATAGCTGTTGTCACTACAGGCTTCTGTGAACTGATGCCTCTGCCTTCCATTTTGATACATTTCATTGCTATATTTTAGCCATTTTACTTTCATAAGATGACCATTCTGGTAGCTGGTGGTTGTACAATATTAATAAGGTCAAAGCAGTCAGCACGTACTTACAAACTCTGAGTGTGATCATAGATGCGGGGGTTGATTGCTAATCTTTGCCCTTTGCACCAGTTTAATTTTTTTTAAGATGACTGTTTCATCTCTTCTTCTGTTCTTTTTGTGACTTTCCCTCATCCCAAGATACAGATTTTGCATATTAGTTGCAATTGCAGTTTCCGCTCTCATACCCATACCACTTTTGAACAGTTTTTCTTCTAGATCTGGTATTTTACTATGAAGCCATGCATGTAAAAATGATACCCTGTCTCTTATACCAATGTGGGCAGGATTCATCTACCAAACATGGGGCTTCATTTGGTCTCTCTTTCCAGGCAGTAAGCAAAGTCAGTAGGCACTTTGGTGGCTTGATTTATCTTGTTCTAAAGTAGATATCTGAAATAAATCAAAAGACTCATGGCCTGGGATTGCTTCTGTTTCCTCACTGACTATAAACGAAGCTTAAAGTGACTAGTGTAGATGCAGGTACCTACACAGTAAACACCTAATTACCTGAGATGAAATCCAGGAAGCATCTAGGACCACTAGTGCATACCTGGAGTATAAAATGAATAAATATAAGAACCTTAATTCTCAAAAGTATTCTTATTTGATGAAAGGCATTGATTCTTGGGATTTTTTTTGGGGGGGGAATCTTAAAATTGGGGAATCATAAATCTTGAGAATGAAATGCTGAATAGAATGGGATATTTTCACTGATTTTAAAGCTATGAAATTTTGTCTGATTCTCTTAACCAAAAGTTTGCATGGCTACATATAGCTGATCAATGTGGGTGCTCATTGCTATGCTTCCATTTAGCAATAGTACACATCTATTCTGTAAGTGTACAAAAACATGAGACAGTGAAAAAAAAAAATGTTCTGATATTCTCTGTTTTTTTTTTTTCAGGGTCACATGAGGGATTTTTTTTTTTACATCCTCACCCCATGGTTGCTCAACTTTCAGATTACTTCCTTGCAGAGATGTCATGGGCTGACAGTATTGTCTAATTTCAATTTTTATTACCTTCCTGTAACTTTTAATGAGAATTTAAAGCCTTAAATGTCAGATTTTAGGGTATATTTAGATAAGGTTAATGATCTAGTCTGGAGTTATGTTCTGATGAAAATTGTGGAGAGCAGCCAGTTTGCCCTGTTCCCAGAAGAACTACTGTTGCAACTGGACCCTTAGTTACTTCAAAAGCAAAGAAGGTCCTTTGGGGACAGATTATCACATTTACTGACAGGACAGCAGAATGGTTATGCTGATGCAGCAACTTTACATATGACAAGAGCTATAATAATTTTGAATGTGCCTATTCCAAAACACTAGTCAGGAGATCATCCTGGTTTGCTTTAATTCTGTAAAGGATACAAAGAAAGAATAAAGGCCTGAGGGGTTAAAGAAATAACTCTCTAGTCTCTCACATGAGTGCACATGGGAACTGTGACTGTCTGGCAGACCTACTTAAAGAAACAGAGGTCACAGTCACATAGCTGTATGACTACTTAACAATGAGTAGTATTAACTGCATTTCAGACTTGTCTTGTTACACAACTGTATCTACTACAATTTATTAATCAAGGAAGACTAAGCAGATAGCTATGTCTGTTGTCATGCATGCCTGTTTTCGTGCCTGCCACATATGATTGTGTCTCATTTTATATATATCAGCCAGATGCCACTATTGAAGAAGTTTATGACTGCACTATATTTACAGAAGTGTTTCCTCAACCCGGATTTAGAGACAATGCTTAAGCAGATTCTAGGCATAAAATAAAGACATTTTTCTTCACTGTTTGAACAGATATGAAAAAAAATTTAAAATAGATACAAGAAAACATAAAAATAATGTATAGCTATCCAACCGAGAGAACTAAAGTGACAAAGGCAAATGTTATGTTCACATGTATATCTTAATTCTAGGCCTTTTTTACTTAAAATTACTGTTTTTCAGCAATACTGGTAAGTCTTTCCTTCCCCCTGGGATTCCTAACCTGAAAGCTTTCCTAAAGGTTTATAAGGTAAGGGCTTTCTCAGGCTGAGTGGAAGCCACTCTGGTTGCACAGCAGTAATGTTCCTTGCACCAAATACGACACCTAAAGGGGATGAGTGTATTTTCCATGGAAGTCTCTTTTCTTCTAGGTTCTAACTTCAAACCCAAGGTGCTAAGTAATCTGGGGATAAGACCCTTCCAGTGGTGTTTCTTTAAGAACTCCAGGCTTTACTGTGATGCTTGTGTACCCAGATCAAGTGGGCATGGAGTAGCACTGGTGATACATGTTGGGAAGTTTTTATGGTACCCCTTGAAGTGAATTAAACACATGTTTGTGTTTACATACAAATATAAATGTATATAAAATAGTGATCAATATATTGGGCAGAGTCCTACTGCTGTAAGTGGTTCTGTAAGGAGACTACAAAGATGTGTCACAAGCCAATTCCTTTTATATACTTGCACAAGCACCAATACCATGAGTTGTCTTCTGGGGCACCTCAGCTGGCCTTAGGTCTATCCCCCAGCATAGCTCTGTTGCCCAAAGGTGGTCCCTGACCACATGCATTCCAGGATGGCTACAACTCAATGCTTCTGCTGTTTTTTATCTCAGTACCAAGGGAAATACCACTTTCTTACAGGAAGTCCTTTTGTTTCCGGCAGAATTCCTACTTCCAGCCAATTTAATCCCTTTTGCAATTGGACCTTGTTGCAGTCCATGACAGATCATTCTTTGGTCACAAATTGCCACTGCTGAGCAGTTACAATTTGAATTTCCCCTTCATACAAGAAGCTGAACACGTGATTTACAGATTATGATGAGGTACAGGGAACCATGGTCCAGTCATAACGTCACTTTTCAGCACCAGTTAGTGTCATTAGGAAGAAGAGCAAAATTAATTGTTTCTCATATGTTATTTCAATGTTCAATGCTGTTTCAGTGTTCAGTGTTATTTCATGTGCTATTTCAAGTGCAATATTAGATATTTAGATGCTGCTATTCCTCTCTCAACTGTACTCCATATCATTTTATTAAAGATCTCTAGAGGCCCCTTCCAAACTCTACCAGTCTGAATCTGTGAATCTGTGAAAAATATAATGGGGTTATTTCTGCTGTAGAGGATATAATGAAGAGAACACTAAAAATAAGCACACACACTCCCCACACCAGCCCCTTCAAATTGTTACAGAGTTATAGTACATTGCTTGTATTTCTTATCAAATAGGTTTATAATGGTTTTCTAGAAATACATTCTATCCACCTTTCATTAGTGGCTACATTACAGGGTAAAAGTGGTATTTTACAGCCTCTGCTTTTATAGAAGTCTGACTACATGATCTGAAGAAGGTCCATTACATTTTTCATATAAAATAATTTTTTTTCCAAAAGCAAAAAAGAATTTTATTTCTAGATGCAGAAGAGGACACGTGAAGGTTCCAAGATGAAAACATGACATGACCAACAGCATGAAGAGATTTCAAATTGCTTATTTATAATAAGTGTAACTACATGAAGTTCATTGTTGTAAATGTCGCAGCCATGAGCAACTCTTTGACATATATGGAGTTGCAGGAGACAATAACCAACACAGATCAGGTCACAAATAGGCCCAGTTAAATGAAGTTTGGATGTGTATATTTTGTCTGGTTTTGGTTTAAGTGTTTAAATATGGTGAGTTGAGCTTGGCTGCTGCTAAGTGCTCACTAAGCTGCTCTATCACTCCCTTCACTCAGCAGGACAGGAGGAGAAAATATGAAGACAAGTTCACGAGTTAAGATAAGGACTTGGAGATCACTTGCCAATTAGCATCTTGGGCAAAACAGACTCGACTTAGGGAAATGAGTTTAATTTATTGACAAAGTAGGAGCATGACAAATATGAACAAAACTGAAAGCATCTTCCCCCAGCCCTTGCTTTTTCCCAGGCTTAACTTCACTCCCAACTTTTCTATATCCTCCCCACAAAGGGTACAGGGAAAGATAGAATGGCATTTGCATTCAGTTTATAATCAAGTACAAAAATTAGGAAATCCCTGTGTTTGTTGCAGCATATTCTTATTCTTATTGTATTACACTCTTGCAGTAGACAAATTACTGTATAGATACCCTTCAGAGTTACTGACTACATGCCCCAAAAGTTGAAAAAGACTCATAGACATCTTTTATAGAGTCATTCCAGACCCTACAATAGATGAATAAATTCATATTACATAATTCCAGTATACTGTGGGTTTGCTAGCTGGAAAGCTCAACTGCTACCTGTTCTGGGTGAAAAAAATTATTGAGAGGCATGAAAGTGGGATCTTTTCTGTTTCTCACACCAGTACACTCAGGTGCAAGTTAGAAACAAAACTATCATGCTCTTTTGTAGCAGTCCATTGATACAGAGCTTTAAAGTTAAGATTTCTATTCAAATAAAACCTCTCAATACTTTTCTCACACTCATGGCTAATGAAGCTTTAAAATGCACACTCAGAGAAGCCAATGTCATAGCAGAAA
>NW_010248053.1:19325-51577 GCF_000690775.1 Eurypyga helias
TTGGTAGCTGTTCAGATAATTTAGAAAGCTCAACAAAATAAAAGTCTTCATAGAGGAGAAATATGAAGAATGAGATCACGTTTAAGTATTTTTAGAACAAGGTGATCCATCAAGACAAATAAGCAGCAAGGACTAGATTCTCTTTATCATAAGCTCTGAAGAAGTTTTATATAAAATTTCCACAGGAGTGACTATGGAATATAACGACATTTAAATAAGTCTGCCACAAGAAAGGAAGATGGTAAAAGCAGTGTCATTTTCACAAATGTCTTTAGAAGAAATCTGTAGGAATATAGACACTAGTCTGAGAACATTAGACTTTTGTACCAAGCATAGCAGTCAGAATTATAATAAAGAATAGAATTAAATGAATGTATGATACTATAATGAAAAGTCAATGTATCTTTTGTGGAATAAAGTAACACCCTACAAATTTTGAACGAATATTTAGTGATGTCAATGAACTTGGTCAGTAGGGTTCATAACAGAATATATAGGCTTCTAAAAATGTTTTAACAGACTCTTTTGGGAAAGTAGAAGAATCTTGACACAGTTAACCGAAAGACTTGAAAGAAATATAAGAAAAATTAAAATTAGCTCTTATCTTACAAGTACTATGTCTGTGACATTGAGTCCTTGTGAAAACATCATTCACCAATGCTCTAACATGTAAATTGAAACTTGGTATTTACTAGAAAAGAAATAGAAATCAAAACCCATTCATGTCCTGAATAATGGTGTGTAGTCATAGTCAGCTTGTCCAAGAACAAAAACTGTAGCAGAAGAAAGAATGAAGAGCAATGAAGATTATCAAAGAACGATTTTTACTAAGCAAACCATCACAAAAAAATAACATCAGTACACCTGTATATATATATTATAATGATAGTCAATATATACTATTCAGGAACATTTATTTTAGATGAGGACTTTTCAGCATGTACAAGAGAAAAGAAGGATAGAAGAGAGGTAAATTAACTAATTAATCATTTAAATGTATAGGGAAAAGTTAGTTACCATTTGTCATGTTACAAGATGTAGAGAACACTTAATTCCTTAAAAAACTAGAATAAATGATGCAAATACAACTTAATATATTTTTCACACAGTGCACATTTACAACTGTCTTAAGACAGCTTTTATGACAAAAATAAACAATTCAAGACAATACCATGTTAAGTCACTGAGGCCATGGAGAACTAGTGAAGCACAACCATACAGGCACAACGTGTATTTAAGGGAGGTCCTACACTACAGAAAGTTGTAAGCTGACAGGACATGCAAATAGTTATATCACCCAATGCTTGTCCTGTTTTCAGATTAAAACTGGACAACCAAGGAGCATACCTTTCTCTTGTGTGTCCAGGGAACAACCACGAATCTTCACTTCCAACAGGAATGGATGTATGTGCTTTTAATTGGTTAACACTTTTTGTCTGGCTACTACTGATTTTTTTCTGAAAAGATTAGTGGGCTGGGATCTTGATGAGACAGGAAATTTTTGGAATTGCCATACGCTGAATGAGATCATGTAGTCTCCCACTGGTTTATATTGTATGTGAATTCAATAGAGAATTATTTTGTTTTGCATATCAAGGTGACCTTGTCTGTCAAACTGCATAACTAAATGGGAGAGATGATGTGGTGGAGCATTGATCAGCCGAAATCATGAACCACAACGGGATGTGTGAAGGGAATATAAGACCTCTTGCCCTTACAAAAAGAACTATATTGCTCACTGAGGGACTGAGCCACAGAGAATCCTTTCCTTTAAGCAAAGATTATCTCTGCTGTTACTGCACTCACACCAAAATCTAGGGTTTCACTTTGTAAACCAGAACTATAAAAGGAAAGGAATGGGTTTTCAGTGCGTTTATGTGAAGTAGTGAGCATCTTATATGCATATTGTTTACTGCACTTATGGTGTTGGCCTTGTTAAACAAGGCATTGTTACTTCAATAGCATGTAACTCCATATAATATATTGAATGACAGATCCACATAGAAGTAACTTGATATGTTAGATTGACATGCAAAGTTGTAGCTTAAACAAAAATATGTTCTTCTACTTAACTGCATATTCTAAATTTCATGTTTATGATACATCTTAACATATTAAAAGACAAATTAGAAACAGTTCCATTGTATACAAGTGATTCCATAAATGCCTTAGCAGAAAAGAATCCAATCCTACCATTAAAATAACTGGTCTAAAAGAAGGTAATGCTGCACAACATAAAAGTAAGTTGAGAAGGAAACACAAGCATCACTAAGATATTTAGGTTAGATTTAAAATTTGCATACCTGGAAGTACTAATGCCGTACTAATGAACCATAACATTGAAACCAAATACTAATGGCAAGCTAGTAATAGAAAAAAGGCAGTGAAGTAAACAAAATTGATGAAATGAAACTGCTTCAAAAAATACAAGCAAGAATTATAAAGAAAGGAATAATCTTGCATAAAGAAAGCCAATTCTGCAGTTATGTCTGTGCTTGCCCCTAATCTGTCAAAACCTCATTCTTATTTAGCATTGATAATGATTTTAGAAGGAGAAAGGAAGTTAAGAGCTGAAAGAATGAGGAGTTTCCTTCTGCACATGTATTTCTAACGCTGAATAGATGCTTGACATGCTAAAAAATCAGATCTTTACACAAACCAAATGTCTGCCACTGCCTCACAATGTGACCAATGTTTAAAAAATCTCTCAAAACCGGAGTTAGGGTCATTCAAGGTAAAAGAAGCATATCACTCTCTGATGTGATCAAGACTATCAGTTCAAATAATCCTGAGTTTTAGAGAAAACTGTATAAATTCTATATTATTTTGTACCTGGTTATCTCAAAGACAGTTTTGAAGTTATCTAAAAAATGCTCCTTGTTGAATTCAGTATGAAAATAACATTGATTTCTAAAATTCTGCAACTCTCCATCAGCTGGAGAGCAAAACCACTTCTTTAGGTTCTGTCTGTATGTCTTCCAGTGCAACACTAAAATTCTGGATTACACCAAGGAAATTGTGTTAGTACTATGTTTCACAGAGGATAGATGGGACTTGACATGAATGCTGTGTGCTATCAAAGTAATAAAATTGGTTCCTTGTCAGAAGCAGAAGAGGAAATATACACTGTAATGAAAAAAGTGATTGTCTTTGCAGAGAATTTACATCTGCATCCCTAAAATTACTTCCACCCACACTCCTCCATCTCCCTTTTTCTAACAGATCCCATCAGCCATGAGATCACCTGATTTAAAAGACCACATTATTCATATCAAAAACCTACTTGAACCCATATTCTAAAGGGTCTCCTGACTAATTTTCAGTTAACATTCTTTCCCTGAGCAGGCTCTAATATAAATTGGTAACTGTCTTCATCTTTTTGGGGTTATATAAAAGACAGACTTACTGTGCACATGGAGAAAGTAAGGGAGAAGAGTGAAGAGGAGCACAAGCCTGACTGCACCCTAGTAGTTAAAGGGACATTTATGGTTTCCAAACCCAGCTCCTAGAATAACAACTTCTTTATTATTTATATTAAAGAGCAAGCATGTAAAATATAGAAATGGTCTTGAAAGTCTGAACTGAAACCCAGGACTCATTCACAGTCTACAGGTCTTCAGTCCTTTGTTCAATAAATGTTTGAGAGTTCTTCCATATGGTGGAACAGTTTTATTGGAAGGAATAATGTCTTACTGTTTAAATGCTTGCATTCTTTATTGGTTCTGGCTTTGTAGCAATGACATGTTTCTTGTACCTTTTATCTTCTTACTGGGCTTGAATCACTACTGTGGCTTTCTAATCTAAAACCGTAGCTTTTAGTAATTCAGCAGTTCCATTACTGACAACTATAATTGGAATTATGTCTCTATCTTTTTAATGGTGTTGTTTTTCTTCCCTGATACTCCTGCAAATCAATATTAATGTGAATATTTAAATCTACAAAATCTGCACTTAGTCTATTTGAAGTATTAGATAAAGCTTGCAAAGCTGTTCTCTTATTCAGTTCCTTCTCCCAACCTAGTGAAGTTAAAAACCATAGAAAAGTGTCAGGTTTGTGATTTATTCTAAAAGATTTTAGCTCTAATAGCCTGGTGCTGCATGTTAAATTATAGTTTTTCATGAAGTAGTAAACAGATATGCTCCTCACATGCATAGGAAATAAATGCACTGTTTGAGTGAATGGCAGATACTTAGATGAAGAGAAGGGATGAAAGTTGGAGAATACATTTAACAGATACTTTTGCAGTGGGTTTTCCCCCTACCTTTACCATCGCGCTTTTTTTTAAAAAAAAAAAAAAGAAGGAAAACAAATAAAAGCTTAAGGCTTCAAAAAGTAAATTCTTCTTCTTCTGAAGCCTCTTTTTCATCTTGCTGTTGCATTTCCTATCTCCAGGACATATATTCCTCCTTTAAACATAGAGATGAGAAAATACTGAAATACATTTCAAAAGCAAACAGTGTGTTCTTTCAAAGGAATATTGTCCAGCAAGTTTCTCTGGGCAAGCTATTTCGTACACATGTAGTGTTGCCTTTGTTGTGTTTAGTGATGCAGAGGTTGCCATAACAAACGCTATAAGCTGAAAAATGCCTCTCTCATCTGAGAAAGAGTTTTGATTTTTGGAGGATATTTGTACTACGCCTATTTAAGCAGCACTTCCCATTAATGCCTTTGAGTTTGTATTCATGTATCTTTTACCCATTTACAGCTAATTCTTGTTTGCTATTTATTTGTGAAATAAATAACATGCAAAGGCTCCACTAAATTTGGGATTTAGTATACAATCAATCCAAAGGAAATACAAATTGCTCCTCAGAAGACATTAGGATCAATTCTCAAAAACATTAATTGCACTATGTTCAACCAGGCATTTAGTTCCCTTAGGCAGAGAAGGATGTTTTATGGGCAATGCTGACCACAGCCAAAAATTCTTTGAAAGACTGAGGCCTCATTTAAGAGTGAGAATGTGAAACAAAATGCTGTGCAATGGCCTATAATGTGAGCCTGAAGTTTTTGGCTAGACCTAAAAAAGCCATCATTACTCTGCCCCTTCAAAGTGGCATGTTCCCTTTGCTCTTAGTATAAAAGTTGTGTTACAGCATGGTGAGAAGACTTAAGGAGCTTAATAAGGAGATAATTATTCCTTTTTTTTTTTATGCTCTATCCTTTCATCAAATGGTCAGAAAATCACTGGAACTTGCACAAGGGGAGCAGCAGGAGTTTATGACCAAGAGTGAGAGATAGGCAGCCAATTTCAGCAGTAGGTCTAGCTGTCAGATCAGCTTAGTTGTGACATGGATTTGTACCTGAAGTACTGAAGGCATTCAACATACTGAAAATCTTGACATTTAATCTGACCAGGCAGCAAAAAAGAGAAGGATCCAGTAACACATCCACAACTGACTTTGGCCATTTACTAAGGAACACCTGGGACATGTTTTAGGATATTTTTTACAAAGGCTAATGTTTACCATGCGAAATTTCTTTCTCAAGAATTCTCCTAAACATAATGGAAAGAGAAAGAAGAAGCAGAAACTGTCTTCCAGAAACACATTCAGAACAACTAAAATAAATTTCTGACTGGAATTTTTCTCCATCAGTTTGTATTGATATGTTTAATTAGCTTTATTTAGGTATTTGGAGTAGAACAAGGAGAACAAAGAATGCTAATACTAATAGTGAGCCCACATAAAGTTTTGGGCCATGGAAAGGGAAAAAGAAGTACTTAGAGACAAGCAACTCAGTTAAGATATGAGGAGACTAAAGGCTAAAGAAAAACGTCATCGACAGGGAAAACCAGCATTTGCAGAAGGGATATTGAGGGGAAACCTTAAGCCAGAGGAGAATGAGAAAGATTCAGAACATCTAGGAGCTATTGATCAAAACTTGTTTCCAAGATATGAAGGAGCTGAGGCATCAAAATGCCTGTAAGTTTTCTTGATTTTGCTGAATTCTTTACAGTTATTTTGTAAGCAAACCCAGCCATGCTCAAATACCTTTATGCTTCATGATGCATTCACCAGATGCCTTGGAAGACGTAACCTGTACGTTTCTCCTCAAGACTAGTACATACTCTGAGCATTTGGGGGAATACTTAGGAAAACCAAATATATTTGAAAGATGTCATTATTACAGTGTCCTAACTTCTTGCTAATCTCAGTAAGATAAGGACATGTGAGTTTCTGTGCTATGCAAGTTTTGGGAAGTATTCAGTAGGAGAAACTTGAACACATCTATGGCAGTTCTCTTCCACTTAATGCCTGGTTTCTAGGTAACACAGTATATAAATCAGCAGAGCAGTACAAAGGCGAGCTAATTCAGGTTGTATGAAATCTCATGCTGATTTGCTTTCTCCATACAAGGACAGGATATGACGACAAATTCCTCAGCCTTCTGTCCTTCCTGCATGATCTCCTAAATGATGGACAGATACAGTGCAATGGAGACAGCCAGGGCACATCTGTGGAGAACACATTTGCCTATTCACCTTTGAGGTTAGCTGCAGGAAGTATAATCTAGGTCTTGGGTTTAATTTAGTTAGCTAGTTTTTAAGAATATCAATTAGTACAAATTCTAGTTTTCCTTTCATTTCAAAGAGCATGTAATATATCTGACTTTTGATTGAAAGTATAGAGATCACATTTAATGTTTTCTATTCCCCCCTGTCCTACTGACAGTCTGGTTTTTTTTTAGTCTTAAGTGCATCATTGTATTTAACTGCTGCAGTTCATTACAGATAGTAGGATCTGGAAAGAATAGTAGTATACAGGTAGCAGATGATAAAGTATACAATTAGCTTACTTCCTGAGCCTCAAAGGTTAGTAAACTTGTTTTCTGTTCTCTTGGAAGTTGTAAAGCATGTTTCATCTTACTTCAGTGGTTCAGTAACCATGCTTATCACTTCTATTTCTATTTATCAATACATCACAAAGTGGCAAGATTTTTTACGTTATAGGTCACACAGAATGTATCACAAAAGTACAATGACAACAAATAAAGCTCTTCTTCCTTAGAAGACTAAGAAAGCTGTGTAATTATTTGCCCAGGTAAGATTAAAAAATAAGGGACAGCAATCCTTGGGGTTGTAAAATCAAGTATTCTGTAGGGGGCAGCAGAATCTAATAAAAATAAATATTAAAGTTGGGAGGTAGGAGGAAGAGAAACCCTGAATTGCCTGTTTTTTGCCGTATGTAGTTAGGTAGTAATGTATTTGAATTGCTACAAAATTAGCAACATTCCCTAATTATTATTCTTTACATTAACATACACAGGTTGCATGCATTTCTTTTTATCTAATTTTTATTTTATATATAGAACCACTGAAGCTGAAAAAAACTGTGATAAAATTAAGACATAAATAGTATTTTCCTCCCTCTGGGCAGAAAAAATGCAATTTACAAAGAAATGCAATTATATATAAATATTTATGAACCCAAAATATCAAACAACATCAGTGTGGTTTTGTATATGTGTGAGGTAGCAAAAATAATACCAAGTTAGACTATTTGATTAATTATTAACATTTTCACTGCAGCCCCATAGGGAACTTATTTTGGAAAAGGAACATTTTGCTATTTGTTAGTGTCCATAATTAATTTTTAAGTGGCAAGCTAGAGTGGGCGTAAAAGAAATTTAGATTTTAATTAACCAATAATACAGATCAGTTCTACATTTTCTGTCATGAAAATAGTGGAATTAAAGGTACAGTATGAGGACTTGTCCTTCTTTCCCCCACTCTGCACAGTGAGGTTATGGTAGAAAGAAATTAAGAAAGCAATGGGGATAAATCATCTTCTTTATTATTCTGTAGGGATAATCTACTCTGATGATTCTAAGTTAAGGGTAATATTTTTTCATTTAACATGACATCAACCTTATTTAATCATGTGTCCTGAAAGCTGTAGAATACATTGTCTTTCAGTCTTCAGCAATGGGTCTTTTACAAAAAATTTTGGCTGTGTAGCTGAAGATAATTAGGTGTAAGCAGTATCTGCAGTTCGTATCATTCTATTTTAGTCTTAATACACTGCTTTGCAGAGGTTTTCCTTTTGCAAAAGAATGTATTATATGTTTGGGTTTTATTTGTTTATTTCTTCATCACTTAAGTTGATGAGAGACTTCTGAAGATCTTAATAAGAACTTGGTAAAATTATAAAAGCTATCACAATTTAAAAACAATAGCAACAACAGCAACAACAAACTTGTACACAGTAAAATATTGACAAGGTGACATAGTACAGCTACAAGACACATTACTGACACATCTTAACATATGAATTAGTGCATTATAGTGGAGATTTCAGCACTGCAAATAGCACAAGCATCACACTTAAATGTAAATTAAAACAAAATGTGAAGTTGTGATTTACCTATAAAATGACAAACAAATCCGAGAATACAGAGGGAGGCAGCGATAAATGCTTGTATCTCGATTTAAGTATCTGACGCGGAGATGACTGCTGAACTGCCTTCCGCTATTTATTGTAATAATAAATTATTTAATTAAAGACAAATATCTTTCTTTTTTTTCACACTGCTGAGGTCTGAAATAAAATATTAAGTTGCATTGCACTGCAGTAATTTTATAGTCCAAGGCAGGGACAACAAACTTCAGAACATTTGTAGAGTCTCTTAGAGTAATCATCAGAGCAGATTTTAGTTTCCCTCACAGAACAGGTATTTATTCAGCCAGAATTGAACTTTGAAAGGAATGAATAGAATGAAATTATTTCCACAGAGCAAAGATAACATTTTTTTTCTCTTCATATCTTGCATAATATCAAGCAGATATAACCACTGTAGGCCCAAATGTGTTTTCAGTGGGTGTTTGGTGTGGGCAGAGTAGAGCACTGAGTCCCTGGAGCCTACTATTCGTTAATGAGAACAGATACAAATTTTTTTATTCATTCCCAAAATGTAACATCCACTGAACTCTCTATCAAATTTATATGGTAAGTACCTTATTCAAGGAAAAATTTATGTCTTAGAGAAAATTATAATTTTAGAGTGTTACCAAGCTTTTCAGTACAAAAAAAGTTGGAATTATATTTAAGTTGCTGCATTAGATACTCAGACATGTTTATGAAAAAAACCTTACCTTTTCTTTATCTATGTGAAGCATATATGTTTCTTTTCAGAATTTAAAATCAAGATAAATATACAAATAGGAGTTTTCTAATCTCTGTAAGGATTACGTTCAAACTTTTTTTTGGCCTAATAGATCTTGGCCTAATAGATCTTAGTTCAGCTAAAGTGCTGGGTACCCTGTTTCAAAAACTTTGAAGACTAGGTAGAAAAGTGATGATGGTGATGGTGATGATGATGATGATATTGCTACTATCAGCTTTTTGCTTTTGGACTTGAAAAGTTTTTTCTTTTTTTCTGGTATTAAATCCTGTAAAAATCTGATCTAAGAAAACTATAACTTTTGTAGCTTGTAGATTTTAAAGACAGAAAGGGACTAAATGATCATCAACACTGAATTCCTGCTAAACACATTCCATAATCAAATTAGCAGAAAGTTATAGATAGATACACCAGCCTCCCCAGTTAAGGAACTAAGTTCCCTCTGATGTACCCATAGGAAGACCTTAATCTTTCATCTCAAGAGAGAATGCACTTATACTCTGTGTAAGACACACAGTAAGTGTTCTTCTGGCCACTGAACTATCTCATCTTCTAATAATCACATACTAGCATTTATGTATGGCTGATTGATAGCCACAAGGCTCATTCTACCTATCTCAGAAAGCCACAGGAAAGCAGAAACCTTACAAACTGGTCATATACAGGAGACACTTTGGGTCTGTTAAGGTCTTCTTTGCTCCATTGTAGGATAGTATTGGGTTAATCATCAACATTTCCAAGTCTAACCTTACTGCCCCTTTTACGTCACTTCCTTTCACAGGAAGGAAAGGACACATGGCTTCACCATCACTTGCACAATTTAGCATGATCATGGGAACAATGTGGACATCAGGAATTCTGGCCTGGAGGTATGTGATTTTGGTACCAAAACCAATAAGCATCTTCCACTTTTAATTAAAAAGTTTGCAGAGTAGTTCTCTACTGATTAAATGTTGCCTTACAGGTATGTCATTGGACAGGGGTTGTTGATACTACTACTGTTCTTCTCTCTGCCCAGGACAAAAATACAAAAAAAAGGATCACAAATGAGACACATGGGTTTCATGAGAACCATATTAAAGTTCCTTAAGAGCTGTAAATTGAACACCACTTCCTGAAAACATGACTATCTAAGGCCACAAGTTTTCTGCATGTTGTTAGAAGGCCAGAGTATGCATTAAGCAGTCCTCTGCTTCATATTTTCACTACAGTATCCAAATTATTGTATTAGAAATTCTTGTGCTAGAAACAGAAACAAACAGAGATGAAACCACTCACAGATATTTAATAATTTTTGATTTTTCAATTAACTAACTTGTTTTATTGCAAGGAAAGATTTCATTGTGAATTTCTAACATTCGTTGGGACAACTTATTTTCAAAATAGCTAAAAAATTCACCAAAGGAGAGAAACCTCTTTTGTTTAGCCTGAACATAACGTGTCAGCATAAGGACACGTTCACATCAGCATAAAGACACATTCACAGTGACATTTTCTTCCAGATTTCCAAATGAATTTACTTCAAAGCACTATATTGGTGATTTTAGAAAGCAAGATGCTGTATATGAATATAAACTAATGTCCTTTTTAGAACACTGTCTTACCTCCCTGAGGAGAAGTAGCAGGTATAGTGACTTTGACAGATGGCTTTGAAAGAAAGGAAAAAATTTTTAGACTAAAGTTACCTAAGTACATTCTTTACCTTTCCTTGCTTTGTATACCTCCCAGGTGTACACATGACAGATTAAACTATGCACATTATATATATATATATACTTAATCAAAATTGGCCTTTTTTTCCAAAGAGAAATCTAATTTAACATAGGGACATAAAATCACATTTGATGGTTCAGAACAGGCATCCATCTAGCCTCATACGTTGGCTCCAGCACTGGTTAAAAGTGGAGACGTATGGAAAAAGAGAAAGAAGATAAGGCTATATTGTATTCCCTCTAAGCAGTTCTCCCAAGCTTCTTTTTTAAGTTCAGGGAATTTCCTGAGCCTCTGAGGTTTATTTGCTAAACATCAGTCAATTTGTCTTCTAAGTATGTCTCCCATCATGCTTAGTGAAAATATTTTTCATTTTAATGTAAAAATATGAGAAAAGTCTTTGTAAATGGATCAAAAAGTTTGTTCTATTTGAGTTTACCATGTTCAGTGTTCATTTTTCTAACGTGTTTGAAATAGGTTCCTGAAATCATACAGTATCACTTTGTTTTAATGGATTTGAAAAACATTGTTCTTAAATTGGATGGAAGACATTAGAGATGTAGAGAGTCTGAGGACCCAAGGGAGATGACACAGGAATAAGAAGTTTCATAAAACCCTTTAAAGTTCTTTTATATTTGTAGGTTACATGAAATTATCACAAGATCTGGTTTCTAGAACAAATAAACTGAGTTAATTGCTTTTTCTGAGAATTTTTATTTAATTTTGGTTTACTACAGTGACACAAGTTAGCTTAGACTTCCACCTTTGCAGGGTAGGATCAAATCCTAGCTGGAAAAACACCCTTCTCCAATCTGCCAAATTATTATGCTCCATTCATTTAAATCCTGCCTTAAAAACAAATAAAGCATTAAAAAAAAAAAAACAAAAACCTACACATGAATCACTAACTCTCTCCATGTTAATTACTTATCTTTAAATATCTATGAATGCAACAAGAGAAAATAAACATTTAAATCTCTGCTTTTAAATATTCCCTGACCGGGTTAAACACAAGATTGTATTTCTCTAATTCCCACCTGTATTTCCCCTTTGTCTTGGCTACTGATGCTGTGGGAATCAGACACAGATATGCATCAAAACATGTCTTTTATTGTTTCTGGTTTTTTTTTTCCTTTCTTCATTGGGGTTTCTGGTAATTTTTAATGGCATCTATGTTATAAAAAAGAAAGTTCCATGATTCAGATGCCTCCAACAGCACCTATTGTAGTAATTAAGTCTGGACACTACTTGTGTAAACTTTCTTATTGTAGTCAATGTATGTAGGCCTTGCAAATTTAGTTGAATTGTGCCAGTTTGATCCCTGAGACTGTTTCTCTCTCTATAACTGATTGGCGTCTTTATTACATGGGAATGGTCTTCATTCAAGGTTCATATTTAATATGAATTTGCCAATTTTTTTTTCTTAATTATATTTCTCGAACTGTTTCCCATCCGTTTCAGCTGTCTTTTTATACTAAATATCTGGTGTTTGTGTACTGTTAAATAATTCATTATCCTTTTATTTTTTGATATCTATTCTGATGAGTAAATTGATACTTAATTTAACACTGTTACCAAAACATTTATATTCACTTAAATATTTTTTTATGCTGTTGAGTAAAGAAAAAGGAGAAAAATAGATGGTTGCAAATTATTAACTTGGTATTTTACTGGGTAGGGGTCAATTTGGTATGATAGTTTATTTGGTACTTAAGTGGGTGTTGCACATTAAAGAAAAAGATAAAAACTGTAAGGAAATGTTACAGTTTTGATAAAGGCAATCAAATGATAAATACAATTTGATAAAGGCATAGGAGATGGTGGAAAATCAGCAACTCAATCTTAACAGATTTTAGCAACAACTAAAAAAACATTTACATATTTAACCAGCTTTATAATACCTGAATAAAATTTCTGAAATCAAATGCATTGGTACCTGACTTTTAAATTACCAGTATTATTTTCAGTATTTATGTAACATTCTATGATTTATGAAAGATTATTTCTTCCCTGAGCTGATACCTTTAAGTACTTTTAACAAACTGAGTCTTGTCAGATTTTAAATATGCATTTATTTTTGAACGTTCTCCAATATGGAACAATTTGTCTTTCCAAATATTTGATCATGAATCATTCTTTTCTCTAATAAACTTTCACACAAAGACAAATCATGTACTGCAGTTACACACCTATCAATCAGCTCTCCAGCCTTTTGTCTCTTTGTCTGAAATAAACTTCCTGTCAAAACATCTATTTTTAAGCCAAAGTATTTAACAGGTGGAGGATTTTTTTTTTCTCCTTTCTGAGTCTCAAGTAGACCATCTGCTATAAAAAGTAATTGTTTTGTTGTGTTGTTCATGTTGATGCAAAATATATTTTTAATTTTATTGATATATATGTATGTGTGCACTTGTATACACATGAACTTTCTTCCCACTGAAGCAAAGTTGTAGCTTTGAAGAACAAGAAATGATTCCAAGAAATTATGAAAATATGCAGTAAATGGTAATGTATGATAATCTCACTTTTCCCCCATAATTTCCCTATTTTTCAGATAGGTAGGATCAAAGTTTTCCAGATAAAGGAAGCTCTGGAAACCAGACTCCATTCTTTCTGGATGATACTAACCACTTGCTTTCCATAATTTAATCAAAGAACTCAATCTGAGACAGCCCTCAGGGAGACAACTTGCACAAGTTCAGAAATCAATTTAACATTTAAATTTCGATGATAGTTGCAGGAAATTCTTCACTTTATGAGAACTTTGATAAGCTTGCCTGTAGTATTTATTGTTGGCTGACAAGCACTACACTGCTTATGTGGCTAGTCTTGGTGGATCTCATCTGTGAACACTTAATTCATGCTAGATATATGTAACTTGAGTAGTGAATCCAATTTTACCTCAATTTCTCATGTGTAAATATCCATTTTATGTCCCACAGGGACATTTGTATTAAAATAATTAAGTGCTCTGTTACCACGGTAACAAGTAATCTACAAACACCTTAGACAGAAAACAGATACCTTGTTTAAAAAATAAAGCTTTTTCCCATATTTACCTGAATTTCAAACTCCATGATAATATTTTTTTTACCTTTTCAGTTATATTTCAGTAGTAACATGAAATGGATCTCTCAGCACTTCTGTGCCTGTCAGAAAAAAAGCGAAATGTGGTACCTAAATGGTGTTATTACACTGTTTCTCTTAATGTTGCAATCATACCTAGCTTCTTCAGTTTGTTTGGAGTGGGAGAGGTGGTTTTTGTGGTTGGTGGTTTTTTTTTTTCTTTTTCCATTGCTGGAACATGAGTGCTGCATATTCTTCAGTTACATGGATATGCATGATGATATGTTGACATAAAAGTAGTTCTGAATAACATAGACTCCAAATGACCAAGTAGAAAGAATGGATAATCTTTACTAAACTTAACTGGCTACATCTGCACTCTGTTTACATGAGGATAAATAATGTAACATTGATAAATACCAACAGAACCTCTTGATTATTGATTTAATTCTTAATAGCACGTGCAATTTTCAAGCAGAACTTTGAAGCAAGGAGAATATATGTCAGACATATTTTCTTTTGTCTTCCTTCTGTTGAATTTTTCCCATTATCTTATGGATGTTCCATTTATCAGCTCACTTTTGCTCTGTTCAATTATTGTCACACATAACTCGAGCTGCAAAAATGCTGCCAGATATTATCTGCAAATATTTGTTTCAATTTTTAATTGACTGTCTTTTTTACTGTGAACTGAGATTACATGGATATTTGATAAAGATTCAAGAGGAATATTCTCCCAGAGAGTCACAATTTAGAAGAATTTCAGTGAAATTTACACAAAACAATTTCTAATTGATTAACTTGAATATTTAGATCATACTTCTGCTTTTTTATGTGGGCAAGTAACAGCCTTCTGATGTAATTTATGCACCCAGTAAAAGATATTTAGCTTTTCATGATGACTAATCATTAAAACTGTTTACTAGATGAGCTACAAATAAAGGTTAATAATTTTATTAATAAATATAATAAAATACAGTTGTCCTTAATTTTGGCAAATTTTCCTTAAATTATTCTACTGCAATTTAAGCTTATTGCATCTTGTATAATTCATCACAGCTACAGAAACCAGACTGCTGCCATCTTCTTTGCAGCAGTTTTTCATGAATTTGAAGTCTCTCACATTGTGTCTCCAGAATCTTTTCTAAAGTAAACAACTTAATTTCAAGTAATCTTCACTAGTGCACACTTCCTTAGATTTCTAATCATATGCACATATAAATATACATAGTATATACATACTAATATAGACATACACTATAAATAATAGTAATAAAAAAATAGCTATGAAATTAAAGGACAGATATATTTACATCTTATAGCATGTTACTTAAATACTGTAGTTGCTATCTTTTGGCTAGAAAAGTGTGACAGGCAATCCTGTAATATTAAAAGAATAAAAATGTTAAATGATTAGCTCAAAATTAATTACCTGGACTCTTTAGCACAAATTAAGTAAGCACATACTCATGTAAATAATGCTGTTTAAAATGATGAGTAATTCTTGTAGTTGTACAACAAAAGAAATGGGATCTTGGGGTGCTTCTCAGAACTCAAAGTCCCACTGTCACCTTTATTCTTTTCTGTTAATTGAGCAAGTCAAAAGATTAAAAAAAAAAAAAAATCAATTAATGGCATAGTAATTCACTACATTTTTTGCCAGAACTCTCATGCACCAGCTGTTTTACATTGGTTGTCTTGCTTTACTGTGAGGAGTGATCCTGAATTGGCTACTGTTTATGGGGAAGAAGGAATGCTGGAAGCAACCCTACTGCAGAATTCTGCTGGCCAAGGCAAAAGTCAAGGGGGAAATCTGAGGATTCACAGCTGAGCCCATCCTATTACTTGTCTGAAAAGGAACATTTCATGGCCCTGGTTATGCTGGAAATTGCTTAATGGGTGATAATCTTGCCAAATCCTTTATCTTGAAAAATCTTAATTTGGGGAACAGGGCACTGAATGGAACCAAAGCAATTTTCCTTTTCTAGCTCTAAGCTGGGATTTGCTGCAGTGTTATAAAGAAACTGTGCTACTTCTTGCGTATCTCTTGAGAGATACCTCTTATATGTCATATTTCATCCTAACATGCCTGGCCAAGACATCTTAACATGCAAGAACTTCTATTGTTCTTTTAGTAATCCAATATTCAGGGGAACACATATTTGATAATCAAATACTATTAAAACAAAACAATTCTTCCATAAGCACAGCCATATACAATTTGCCTTTCACTAAAACTATATTTGCTGGATAGCTGGTGCCATGCAAAATATAAAGCCTGTGTTCTTTGATAGGAAATAGAAGTTCAAAATAGATTGATTTACTTATGTCCTTTATAAGATCCTTTAGTGTATTACTTTGTTATAACTCATCATAAATAAAAAAATAAAAACTACTTCCATTCTTTAAATGCACAGTTTTCATTATTATATTTTCTCAATGTGAAATAACATCTGGAGATTTCAATTCACTCATTCCAAATGAAATGTGTTTGAGGATGATATCTGACAGAGGCACACCTGACTTGTATGTATGTTGCCCTTGGAGGCATTCCCTCTGTCTTCCAGCGAAGAATGGAGTTGCATCTGTTGCAACTTGAAGTCTTGTAAATAAATTGTGTGGTGTGAACCACCTAGCATACCTTCTCTTGCCAAAGGACCAGCTTATTTTACTACCACAAACAGATCAAACAACTCTGGAGAGGACATAGGTTTTCCTAAATGCATGGAAGGCTTTTTTTTCTCACTCTGTCTTAAATCTTCCTACTGTAAGCAGTATATTTTACAAAAAAAAAAAACAACAACCCAACAACAACAAAAAAACCCAACAAATAAACAAAACACCAAAAATCAAAAATCAAAACCAATTAGATAGTTACATTCTACAATAACTCCAGGCTTTTGCAGTTTGCACTTCTGCTGTGTTTGAGTATTGTGCCTATTAGGGAATGGAACAGAGATATATTTCTGTGTGATTTATGCTTAATGCTCTGTTATTCATTTAAGGTGCACTTTTAAGTTTTCTTTAGGGCCATATTCTTAATGACTTCAAGAGTTAGAGTAACCAAGTCTTTCTTACATAAGCATGCACAATACAGTTTGTAGGGCATACTTAAAATGAAAATAAAAAAACAGTGGGAAGATGTATTTTTAAAATTTATTTTGTTTCTGGGAGCACACATTTATTTAAAAACATTAAAAGTAGGAACTGGGAAGTAAAAACAATATTGGAAAAGTGAACATAGCACCTTAGGCCACATATATTCTACTAAAATTCAAAAGTGTAAAGAAAAAATTCTGCCTAAGTCATATCACTTTTTATTTAAGTCATTAGACACTGTGAGTGAAGATCTAAGGCAAAATTTGCTTCTAAGTTTGCCTCTGTCCTACCAAGACCCAGTGAAACACAAGAACTATTCACATCAAGATGATCAAAGCAAGTACCCCGGGACCTAGACTTAGTCATCTCTACTCCCCATCACAAACTACTTTTCCTTAGGGTCAGCCTAATACATTACATATAATACATAGCTCACAGAACTGACAATGACCTATATAATCAATCATTACTGTTTCCATTTTTGTTATATTGCTCACACAGGGAATAAAGAAGGTTTGGATTTCTCCTGGCTTTATATGAAGATCACTGAAATTCATGGAAAATGCCTGCTGATTCCAGCTGGAGCTGAATTGGCTCTGAATGAGCAATAATTGACATCAGAATAGCTTAATGCTACACTAAAAGACACAACTGTGGCTCACTGATCCTGGTGTTGCTTCTGTGCCAGAATCAATCCCAATTGAGGCCTACTGCCAACCATCCCCAGTGCATCAGACATGGAAAGGCAGAGGCAGGGTGTGGGAATGCTTCCCTAGGAGATCCTTTGGGGGAATAATTTACAGAAGCACGATTGTGCTGGAAAAGTCCCATTGAATCAGAGTAGCTGCATCAGCAGAACTGGAGGAAGCAGGAAGTGGGTGCGTTTCACGTGTTCAAAAAATTGTGAAAAGAGCTAACTGCTTCCACTGCTTCCATGTACCTGATATGTATCAATGGTGTGGTTTTGTGTGGTGTGTATATGTGAGAAGTTTCATTCCTACTACAAACAAAAAGATACAGCTTTTTAATCTGCCCTTTACGTTTTCAGTTAAAACCATGACGTTTATATCAACCTTAATTTATGTGTACAGATACTTTGTTTTTTATTAGCTATACTGTGGTCTTATGGCATGTAATCCCCAGTTTTAGGATGGCTTTGTCTACTTCTCACTTATGTGGCATTTCTCTATGCCTCTGTTAAAATTTTCAGAAAAAATAAGGTTTATATTTGTGAACCAGATTAGAATAAAAAATATAACCTGTGTCTAAAAAAGGGAAAAAAATTCCACATACTTCGTAAAAAATACTTGAAAACCTCTTAGTAATATACTTTTCCTCTTTTCTCTTATTCTGAATAATCTACCTGATTGATGTAATTACAATCTGTTCAAGAAAACTACAGCTTGCATTTTCTCAAGTACAGACTTCCTGTGTTTCAGAGGAAAATCAAGCAAATTTTTTTTGTACTCTACATATTCCAGGTGAGAGATGCAATAGCTGGTTGGGATTTTTCTGAAAACCGGTATTTTTGTTGCTCTGATCTTTAGGATATCAGACAGGAAAACTAAAACTTTTGATCTGCAGCTTTAAACATTCCCCTGTGGCCCATCAGCACTAAGATTGTGATGCAGAGGTAACAAAATAAAGCCTTTGGTGTATGCAGAAGATAAACACATGGAACCAGAGGACTGAGAGAGAGGTGAGCATGATTCAGTAGGAGCTGAAGATGATTTGTGAGCTAGAACTTAAAATGAGAAAGAGGATTTTAGTTCTAATATGCAACTTCAGTAAGGAAGCTAGTCCTGAAACAAGAACAGGGGCTAGAAAAAGGATTAGTTCAGGGTCAGGTGAAAGAGAAGCAAAATGGTTAGTATATCCTGTTCTCCAAGACAGAAAATACACCTCTGGCTTAGTGAGGTTCTGTGTTCCTCTACAGTCAGCATATTGGCTGACCGAAAGTATGTTTAGTCTAACTTTTCTTCACAGAGAAAGAAAAAACACTAGTGATACCAATTAGTTCATTAGCTCAAATTCCACAGATATGTTTTATGGGTTTACAGACATAATATGAACCATGCAGTCATTAGCATTGGTGCACTGTGTGCCATGCTTCTAACATCCTGGGGTTTACAGTTTGTTGTTTGAAAGGTTAGAAAATCACACACAAATAATCTATGTTAAAAGTGTTCACATAATAAATAACCATCGTATTTCATGATATGCCGGCATTATTAGATCCTCATTTAGCTCCTCTGTATATGTTTTATGATACAGAATATAACTAATTCAGTGACTAATTTTTCCTCCTTTATGCAACAGACCCCATTGGTTTTTTGATACACAGCATTCTCCTTCAATAGCAATGAAGCAAATGAAGGAGGTTATTATCTCTAAGACCCCTGTGCTGTACAAGCTGGATGCTATACCAGCATCTTGGAGAACAAAACTCCAGCTGCCAGGAATTTCCTATGAAGTGCTGGGCAGGACTCTCAAGCCAGACTTCTCCTTTCCCTCCTTTTTAGAACACACACACACACACACAAATACTCTTTGCCTTTCTCTCACAGTTACACGAGGCAGGCAGGCAAAGGCAAGCAGAATTGCTCAGGGAATGAAGACAGTGAATCTGGAGCAGAGAAACCAAGGAGACAGTACCTTCAAAAGCTTGTACTTAAAAGTGTCTGCCTATGCCCTGATGTAAATACTCAGCATTCAAAAATAAAACTGAAGTAAATGATGGCTGTGATCTGAATATAGATGATGATACAGAGCAGTTTCATTCTCTAAGCTGAATATGAAAATAGAAAACACCTCACATGTTCATTAATAATTGCAAAATTCTCAAATGTACTAGTGGTCAACAACATAAGAGAGTCTGTGACTTCAGAAGAGGATATTTTTGCTATATGGAAGGTGAAGCTGTACACTTAATATGAGTACAATGTGAAATCTGAACAGCTGCCACTTAATTGTGCACTATTTATACAGACTACTGAAAGAGGGCTTGGTCCTGTGAAGAGAATACCATGGGAAATATGTGAAAGATTATACATGGTATATTTTTCAGTCTAGTACTGATCACAAAGTATGGAACCAGACCAGATTAGTAGAAAAATAGATCTATTTCTTACTTTTCTATTGGGAGTTTAGCCTTATCTCTTTTGATAGGAGAGTCAAACGTTGTGGCAAAGCCCAGTAGAAAATGCAGTCCTGTCCTGTCCTGTCCTGTCCTCTCCTCTCCTCTCCTCTCCTCTTCTCTCCTTTCACTGTAGTTATAAAAGTATCAATTGAATACCAGGTGTTTTTTAAATGTGAAAATAATTTTAAAATGTTTTGTGGCTTTACGTTGCTTCTACTTTTCAAGTATATGTTTTAAAGAAGAAGATAAAGGCTATAAGGGCTGCTGGCTAATCTAGTTCAAAGAAACAAAATTATACTCATCATACTATTGAAGGTAGGCTGACTCAAAACTCTTTGTACCTGCTTCTCAAGCTATCACAGGTTAATTTATTAATTAACTCACACATGACTTTCAGGGAAATCTATATTTCAATCATGGTCCCTAAAGGGAAAAATATTTCAAAGTTACTTTGTGATTATAAAACCTTGAAAGTTTAACATTCCTTAAAATCATTGTTAATATCTAACATGGAGAGAGTATGGCTTTTATTCCCCATCTCTGAGAACTTCAGGAAGGTAGATTGGATCAGGTCTTCAATTCTGTTATGTTGCTGCTGAAGAGATGGTTTAAAAAGTAAAAAGCAGTAGGTATTTATGTTTTATGCTTATATTTATTGTCCTAAGTAGTTACACGACAATGTTCTTTCAAAACTTTCTTAAAAAAACCTTACAGAACAACCAAAGTGATTCTGATAGTACATAAATTTTAACCTGGTACAAATAAAGATCCTCAATGATTCTTTTGGGAAATTTAGTGCATCCATTTTTTCCCCTTTCTTATACTCTATCTATAATTTTAAAAGAGGAAAATACACTTTGAAATGATTGCTTCACACATTCCAACATTTCCTTCAGCTGTGGAGGATTTTAACTAGCAAGGCTGAATTAGAGATAAGTCAACTAAGTTTTCTCACCTTGTTATGACTTGTTCTTTTGACTTCAGCATCTCCCATATGATGTGTATTATGCAGTTGTTTAATCAGCACTGAGCTGAAATGTGCTTGAATTTCTGGACCCACATTTTAGATCTGTGATTTGACATGATGACAATGATTCAGATTAGCTTGCACTTTTTAAGAAGAAGAGAATGGCTTTTATAAACAGTAGTATCTGTTACCTGAAAATGGCTCTTCTAAAACCTTCTTTGGCAGAAATCTGCAAAAATCAAGATAAGGATTAGAAAAGCAGTATGGGAAATTGATAGACAGTCTCAGAATAACTTTAAATTGCTGTAGTCCAGATATAATTTTATTTTACGTTTACAGAATGTTAAGTTCTTCCAGCAAAAAACTCTAGAGTGAAGGCTAAAGAAGTTAAAGTCAATTATAATCCACTGTCTTTTCTTTGTGGAAATGTGGGCTCCTCAGTAAAAATGTTTTTTCAAACACAGTGTATGATAGGGTTTCTCCTCTGCGATTCACATTTTGTTACAAAATGGGTCAAAGAAGCATTACACTTGCAGTATCTTAGTCATGCCATCCCCTGAGTATGCTTTGATATAGAAGAAAATGTCAGCTAGTGAGATTGACTATAAGATTTACTATGTAAAACTGTACTTATCAACAAACCATTCCATAAGCACTATCCAAGTGAATGAAGGTGGTTAATTCATGTGTGTATGAAGAGTTCCTTTTGTTGTGCTGTTTTAGGTGAATGATGTTACACATAACTGGGGAAGGTAGTGATGGTCAGGGCCATATGTTTTCCCATCTTTCTGCTTAAGTAGTTATTCAATATCATGATCTCATAGATGTGGGAATAAATAATAACTGTGTCTGAATTCTGACTACTTGAAGCAATTATCTTAAATATACTTGATTTTGTGACAGACAATCATTTATTCATCTGATTTCTGTGTGTACATCTTTAGGACCTCAGTAAATAATGTTTTGATTATAATAAAGTAAGAGGATCAATCCAGACATTGTGTTGAAACCTTGAATGTCGTAGCTGCTTAGACAACTGTTTATAGAATCATAGAATCACAAAGTCATTCAGTGCTGAATGGACCTCAGGAAGTCTCTATTCCAATTCTCTGACCAAAGTAGGGTCAGCTCTGAGGTCAGCTCTCAGCTTGGTCAGGCTTTATCCAGTCAGCCTGGAATACCTCCAAGAACAAAAACTACACAGCCTCACTGTGCAGCCTGCTCCACTGGTTGATTGCACTCATAGTGAAAAAGTCTTTCTTATACCCATTCTGAGCTTTTCCTGTTGTCTCTCATTCCATGAGATCTACCTGCCACTGTAGACCCTTATTCCATCTTCTTGGTAGCCTCACTGGAGATACTGGCAGGTCTTGATAGATCCCTCCAGAGCTGTCTGCAGGCTGAACTAGCCCAGCTCCCTCAGCCTGTCCTCACAAGGCAAGTGTTCCAGCTCCCAATTATCTCAGTAGACCCATGCTGAACCCTCTTTGGGTTAGTGTTGTCTTTCTCCTACTCAAGGTCCCCAAACTGGGGGGATCGAGATGTGATCTAAGGAGCTTTGAGTGAAGGAAAGTAATCACTTCCCTTAAATGAAAGACTGTGTTTATGCTAATACAGCCCTGGATTGTGCTGGTCCTCCTTTCTGCCATGTCCCACTTCTTGGCTGCTTTCAGCCCAACATGTTGCCCTCCTAGCAGATGTCAGAGAGATTTAAGTCACCCACCAAAACTGGGGCCTAGTCTCTCCTCTGATCCTGACCCATAAGTTCTCAGTCAATCTGTTGTCCATCCCACAAGAGATCTTCATACATCCCAGCTGCTACTTCACATAGTCGGCACACTCACCTCGTCGTCTTCCTTCCCCTCATTCTTTGTTCTTATCCATCATAGCACCCCAGCCATATGAGCTGTCCCACCAGCTCCCAGTTATTCTGGAGATTTCAGAGTTCTCTGACCTCATGAGGAGTTCCAGTTCCTCCTGAATGTTTCCCAAGCTGCAAACATTTACATACAGATGTTTGAGGTGAGCTTCCTTTCAACCTTTTTGATCATACTGAGGTCTGTCTTGTTTGGATATTCTCCATTCTTAGCTTTCCATCTGCATCCATTGTTTCCTCATTAACTGTGAGTTGTAGTCTCTCAACCGCATGTTTAGTGTAATAGAGAATGTGGATGTAAATGCCATTTCTTAGTGCACCAAAATGAACAGAACAAAAAAAATCCTCCATCTGTCTGAATTGCTTAGTAGTCTAAGTCAATTACGAGCCCTTGGTATCTGGCAGCATCTGTGCTAATGCAATCAAAGACTGGACAGTAATATTTCAACCAATTAGATTGAAGAATTCCATTGAGCCTTAAAAGATATTAGCCACTATTATACTGCCTGTGGACTTGCCCATTCATGAGTTATTAATGTCACTGGAAAATCTTATATTTCAATATTCTCTTATTCTAATATATTACTGTGAGGGATAAAAAAGAATAAAAATAAAATGAGAATAGGAAATAAATTATTTATATATGAATGTTAAATGTATTAAAATGAGAGAGAACACAGAATTGATCATGTAAAGACAGAAAACAATGAAATCTCATTTTTTAGTACATGATATTTTGTCTGCTCTTCAAAAGATAAGCAATATATGGGATAAATGAAAAAAATGCTAGTTTTTAATACATGGGGCGGAAAATATCAAAATAACAGCATACTCCAACCTCTCCAATGGAGTTGTAACAAGTGTTAAAACAATTTCTCAAATAAGCAGCAAGCAAACGTATTCTCTTATGATACTAAGTGATTCATACTTTCAGAAAACGCTTCTTCCAGTATGAAAAAGCATGCAACTACACAACTGTGAAAACACTAGCTCTACCTGTCTTTCCTTCAAAAATACTCCTTCAAATGTATACAGGAAAAATATCTTTCAGGTTCCTCTCCATGTTTGTGTCCCTTAATCCTTTCACTCATTTTTTCCACTAGACCGTAATCTTAATGTCATCACTAGCAAAAGTGCTCTTTCCCCTCTTGAAGTCCAAGATGCCTCTTGACCCTAGCACCTTTAAACTAATTTTCCACTCTCCATGTACTCTTTCTCTAGAGTTAAACTATTCTCCAATTTTTAGTCTCCAAAGACATTCAGTCCCGTACATCAGTGACTTTTCATTTACAGTATATTTCATCTTTGGCTAATATAGCCTGTCTTTTTCTTATTCTATTCCTTGTTACAAATATGAGAATATTTTATTCTCTCTTCTAAGCCATGATTATGTATCTTTCATCTCAAGACCTGAGTATTGCTTTTAAATATAACATTTTTACTCAAAACAACATGACATGAATCACATCATCATTCCTATGTAAAGAAAAATATGTTTATATCGATAGTAATAATATTACTACATTTACTCATATTTATTCATAATTGAGAATTTCCTTCTTCTTCACAAAGAACTTCTTATATTCAGAACATATGTGGCTCAGTGTATGATTGACATCAAATTATCATCAAACAGGCTCAAGCCAAATCCCTTTGCTTATGCTAAGGAAAGAATCTCAGAAAAGGTCACAGCCAATGTGGAGTTTCATCTGCTTTAAAATTCATTCAGTACCAATGTACTAATTATGTGAAAAAAAGGCAGCTGGATTCATTATTTCATCCTTATTTAAGGAATTTTTTCTATCATTTTTAGTGTTCCCTGAAAAAAAATCTTAAGTCTGATGATGTGGTGTCAGTAATACAAACATGTATCACTTTGCAATGAATCTATCACTAATCCATATAACTAAGTCAATACATAACAGAACAGTATGTCTTAAAACCAGATTTTTTTCTCTGTTCTGGGTTTCTATATTCTTTGTTAACTCTGAAAGCAGGGGCTTGTCTTAAAATGGTTGGACCCTGGCGAAAGTTTATTAATTGTTTATCTAAAGCATCAGGACAAGACTCATGATCAAGGATAAAATAAATTATTGAATGTTCAAACATGTTTGTTTAATGCATTTCACTTCAAATAAGTGTAAAAGCCAATATTTCTTCAATATTCATTTCTTTTGTAGATAGTAGCGTATACACATATGTATTTATATTATTTATTCTGATCTATGGTCTGGAAAAAAGACAGAAACAAAAAAAATCTTTTAACTATAGAAAAGATATCTAAAACTTAAGTTAATATCTTCTTAAGAAGGTTGGTAGAATTCTCACTCTTATGCATATTTTCATAGGGATCCTCTACTGGTACTCCATAGTTCTTCCATTCAGCATAAAATTTATTCTTCTTCCTTGTCATGTACATCCACTATTCTATGAATAATGTCCTACTATGATGTTGCAATACACCAAAAATTATTAGTGTAGGATGCTGGTGAGAAATAGACTGGTGATCTTGGTCTCAGATTGGTGTGGGGAAATTGGTGACATTTGTTTCAAATGCTACTTTATTTTTTATTTTCCACCATGGCAACAGACTTTCAGGTATGGTTTATGACTAGGTTTTTTAGGTCTTATTTTTTATGACTCAACTCTTGGATCTGTCATCTTTTTGAATAATTGAAAATCATGATTAAATCAATCCCACATACTTCACAACTGTTTCAATATCAAGTGCAATACACATTTCATGAAGCTCCTTAATTTATGTGCTGAATATTTCCAACCAACGTCAGCACATAATGATTCCATTATAATTTTTGTACTCTTTTCTTATCTGATATTTGTGGGGTGAAGACTTTATTGTCTTTAGTGTCCTGTTATTTCACATATTACTGTATCCTTCTACACTTTCCCCTTTTAGTAGTATACATGATGGAAAATAAAAGGAGGGCAGGAAGAGGGGATATGGTAGTGGGAGTTTGCTACAGCCTACCTGGCCATGATGAGCAAGTGGATGAGGCCCTCTACAAGCAGATAGCAAGAGCCTCATGGTCACCAACCCTCGTCCTCATGGGGGTCTTCAATCACCCCGATATCTGTTGGAAAGACAACACGATAGGGCACAAGGAAGACAGGAGGTTCCTGGAATGCGTCGATGACAACTTCTTTATCCAAGTGATAGTGTAGCCAACGAGGAGGGGTGCCATGCTGGACCTTGTTCTCACCAACAGGGAGGGGTTGGTGGGGAATGTGAAGCTCAAGGACAGCCTTGGCTGCAGCGACCATGAAATGGTGGAGTTTGGAATCCTTACGAAGGCGAGGAGGGTGCACAGCAAACTTGCTACACTGGGCTTCAGGAGAGCAGACTTTAGCCTCCTCTTCAAGGAACTGATTGAAGGTTCCTTGGGAAGAAGCCCTGGAGGGAAGAGGGGCCCAAGAAAGCTGGCAAGTATTCAAGGACCTTCTCCAAGTTCAGCAGTGATGTATCCCAATGAAGAGGGAGTTGAGTAAAAGCAGCCACAGGCCTATGTGGATGAACAAGCAGCTCCTGGACAAAGTGAAGAAAAACAAAAAAACAACAGCCTACAGTGGGTGGAAGCAGGGACAGGTAGCCTGAGAGAATTACAGAGAAATTGTCCAAGAGGTCAGAGATCAGGTTAGGAAGGCCAAAGCCCTGACAGAATTGAACCTGACCAGGGACATCAAGTCCAAGGATTTGTGCAAAGCCTTTGATACCGTCCCGCACAACACCTTTGTCTCTAAACTGGAGAGACATTGATTTGACATAAAGAATTGGCTGGATGGTCGCACTCAGAGAGTGGTGGTCAATTGCTCAATGTCTGAGTGGAGACCAGTAATGAGTGGCATTCCTCAGGGTTCAGTGTTGGGACCAAGTATTTTACATTTTTTCTATGTTTTCTTTTGTCTGCTAATATCTTGCTCTCATCAACTTTGAAATGAAGGACTTAATCATAGAATCATTAAGGTTGTAAAAGACCTCTGAGATCATGTAGTCCAACCATCAACCCAACACTATCATACCCAATAGACCAGGTCCCCAAGCGCCATGTCAGCATGTTCCTTGAGCACCTCCAGGGATGGTGACTCCACCACTTCCCTGGGCAGTCTGTTCCAATTCCTGACCACCTTTTCAGTGAAGAAGTTTTTCCTAATATCTAATCTAAACCTCCCTTGACACTCCTTGAGGTTCTTCTGTTTTCTGTCTCATATATTTTCATGTTCTTATAATTCTGTTCTACCCTTTGAGTATAGCGTATAAGGAAGCTATTATACAAAATAAAGCTTTGTTGCCATAAATAAAAGTAAAAAGTAGAAGGTTTAGCAGTGTAAATTTCATATCAGAAACAGACCAGCAAAGAACTGTGCATTCATTGCATCAAAACATTTTTGTAAAGGATGAAAAACATAATACCTACCTCTTCAGAAACTCAAAGAGAAATGAGTAAAATGTTAAACAGACTGCTCTTTTTAGCCTTGTACAGAAAGCTATTATAAAGCACTTCAAAAACTCAGAATGAAGAATTGCAAAGCTACTTATTTCTAACAGGTAGTAAAATACAGAAAAAGTAAATGTCTGTAAGCAAACAGTCAGATAAGCTGACTAAAAACATTCCAAACAATTCCATGCAAGAAAATGGAAGATAAAAAATGAAATGTCAGCAAGATTATTGAAAACCAAATTTAAGCATATGCAGACAAAAAGATAACAGTGCATTCCAAAATAGAAACCAGACAATGGCAAAACATAATTAGCTAATCAAAAAAGCCAAATTAAGATTTTTTTACAGTTAACACAAATAAAGAAAAAATATCTCACAAACAGAACTAATTAAAGGTCTGAACAATACCTTGGAAAACCAAGTTGTATGCTTTAAATCTGCAACTGAAAATTGGACAACTTCTAAACGACACATTTAAATAGAAACAGTACTTGAAATGTCAAATTTTGTTTCTTCATATGCACAACAATATGTATTGGAGACTAGTTGCAAGAATCGTTGTACAGCCAATGCTTCTAATTGATTCAGTGAAAACTTGATTTATGAAAAGTTTGCTGAATTGTTTCTTTGGAATGTAAGGATAATTCACTATCACTGTGATTTGTTCTGTCTTCTCCAGTAACAGTTGTGTCTCATAGATAATCCAGCTATATGGCAGCAACCAATATAGTCTTCAGTTAAATGTTAGATATTCACACATTTAGATGTTTGTGGGCTGCTGCTAAATTATATAAGAATGCACAATATAATTGTTTGCAAACTGAATGAGCAACTTTAAGAATATGATTACTGTGTACAGACTGACACAAATATTCATTATTTTTGCAGTATTTTTTACAGCCAGTCTTCCAGAAAAAAAAAAATTCCCCTCAATATTATTATTACATCAAACTTTTAAAATAAAAGAAAATTGAAGTCGAATTCTGAACAAATATTGCGGATAAAAGTTGGCCAGCTGCACATGTTAGGTATGGTAGCTGATATATCTAACACAACTCTTACGTGGGCAGTTAGGTGTCTACTGTAGATGATATGCCATTCTCAAGAGCAGAGTTGATATTTCAGTCTTTAAAATGTTAACTTGAGGAGTGAAAAAGATTCAGATATGACTTGAATGTAATCTTTTTACATATTTACCTTGGATTTACCTTTACATATTTACCTTGGGTATTTACCTTGTGTCCAGAGAAGGGCCACAAAACTGGTGAAGGGTCTGGAGAATATGTCTTATGAGGAGCGACTGAGGGAACTGGGCTTGTTTAGCCTGGAGAAGAGGAGGCTGAGAGGAGACCTGATCACTGCCTACAACTACCTGAAAGGAGGTTGTGGAGAAGGGGGTGTTGGTCTCTTCTCCCTAACGACAGATGATCGGACGAGGGGGAATGGACTCAAGCTGCGCCGGGGGAGGTTTAGATTGGATGTAAGGAAGAAGTTCTTCACCGAAAGGGTTATCACACACTGGAACAGGCTGCCCAGGGAGGTGGTGGAGTCACCATCCCTGGATGTGTTTAAGAGACGGGTGGATGAGGTGCTGAGAGATATGGTTTAGTGGCGGACAGATACGGTTGGACTGGATGATCTCTAAGGTCTTTTCCAACCTAGTGATTCTATGATTCTATGATTCTATGATTTAAAAGCTTGATTGTTTATGTGGTGTCTCATCACTAGATATATTATTTACTAATTTTTCTTTTCCTCTTTTTGCAACCTGCAGTTAAATTCTGTTTGAGTTTTTGGGAATGTCCTTCTTCTGAACTCTAACTTTCTTTTCTTTTCTTTTCTTTTCTTTTCTTTTCTTTTCTTTTCTTTTCTTTTCTTTTCTTTTCTTTTCTTTTCTTTTCTTTTCTTTTCTTTTCTTTTCTTTTCTTTTCTTTTCTTTTCTTTTCTTTTCTTTTCTTTTCTTTTCTTTTCTTTTCTTTTCTTTTCTTTTCTTTTCTTTTCTTTTCTTTTCTTTTCTTTTCTTTTCTTTTCTTTTCTTTTCTTTTCTTTTCTTTTCTTTTCTTTTCTTTTCTTTTCTTTTCTTTTCTTTTCTTTTCTTTTCTTTTCTTTTCTTTTCTTTTCTTTTCTTTTCTTTTCTTTTCTTTTCTTTTCTTTTCTTTTCTTTTCTTTTCTTTTCTTTTCTTTTCTTTTCTTTTCTTTTCTTTTCTTTTCTTTTCTTTTCTTTTCTTTTCTTTTCTTTTCTTTTCTTTTCTTTTCTTCTCTTTTCTTTTCTTTTCTTTTTATTAATATATTATCAGCTTCATAAAGCAGCTCTTGTTATTTTGCACCTGTGTGGTAAAACCACTAAGTAGCACGACATTGTTTCTGCTCAGTCCTTTGATGTTACAAAGAACAAACACTTCCTGAATTATGTTGTTCAAAGAAAGAAACAGAATTCCAAAATTTGCCTGTTTTTCAGAGTAAGCTGTCTACTTTTCTCTGAGGGATAGTGATAGGTGATAGGGACCGTTTTCTGATAATGTGAGTTTGGGTTTTGGTTTTTTGGTTTTTTTTTTCAAAAAGAGTTTGGTAGATAAGTTTCAGCCAGACCTGTTTGACTTGCTAAATTCATCTGCTTCTCTGTTCTTTCTCAGGAGCTCGTCTGCACCCTGGTCATCAGTTCTCAATTGGCTACATTTATTCTTAGAGGATTCAAATAAAACAAGGAAAAATTACTTTATGCTGCATATTGTGCTCATCAAATTCTCATGGAACTAGTGAAACCTAGATTCCTGTAACTTGTGTTGAAAAAAAAACCATCCTTCTTCAGACCTTTGAATAAATCCGAAGTGGCATTTGAACACTTCAAAACATTTATACCCTGTTGTGTTGACAAATATGTCTTAAATACTACACGTGCAGAGCTAGCTGACCACTGTAAATTCTTTTAAAGCTTATTTCTCTCAAATCAAAAGAATTCTGAGATAGGTAGGGTTTAAAGTCTGCTACTAAAGCCGGTGTAACAGATGTTAAATGTAGTGCAGATCAGAATCTGACCCTTAGTTTCCTCTGGCAGCGGGTTTTCCTGTACTGGGACCTACGTCTGAAAAGGGTAATACTATTTAGCTCTCTGCTTGTAAGATTATTTTAAGGAGAATTTGAAGGAATCACTTCAACAAAAGTCAATACTCTTGCAAAGTTAATGACAGTTAACATGTATATTAGAAATAGATACAGCTTGATTTTTTTATATATATAGCATACTATAAAATATATACATAACTATATAATGTCCAGTCTAGTGGATGAGTCAATGTTTTGTTTCGTTTGCCTTTACCAAAGTTTTTTGAGGTGTTATTTTTTTTCCATAAACTCTCTGTGGGATTAAGACTGTTGTCTATATATGCTCCTCCTTATGAGTTGGCCTGCTTGAAAAAGTGACCTTTGTTGTGAGTGGGTAGGCAGTAAATGTCAGACCTTATTTAATTGGTGTTCATTCTCAACTTTCTTTGATCTTTTGTCAGAATATGACTGCTAGGAAGCAAAGCTGATGGTGCTTTCCTGTTTGAGAAATCATATTACTTCACAGTTTCAGCAGAAATTTGTAATTCTTCTCTGGTTCACTTTCATTGAGTAACTTTTGTGGCACACAGAGACTTCAAGCAAGATGTGTACAGCTCTGCAGTGTACAATGCAATTTTTTTATTTTCTATTGTATATAATAGATGCCAAGTCACTAACAAGCAAGTAGGCTACACATTAAACTGCTCACCAGCCTAACTAAACAAGACACCCAGTGAGTTTCTGCTGGTTGTGTAGCCATCGTCAATGAGGTATGGTCCACTATTCCTTGAAGTAGGCTGGTCATTGATGTTTTCAAGTTACCGGCTTTCAATTATATTTTTGTTTCCTTAAGAATTTATATCTTCCAATTTGTAATAGTCCTCCTGTGCCTTTGAGCTCCCAATGATTGCTATCTTAATGATTAAAAAACTTCTGGTTTTTTTACCATTCTTATCTCTAATTCTTTAGGATGATGCAATTTTTCACACCTTCATAATGATTTTCTCAACAAAACTCAATTAACATCACACAGCTGTGTGATGACCATGATAGCCTTGGCCACAGACCACTGAAATCCTGTGCCAAGGCTTTCCATTTCAGCTTGAAAGTGTCATTAATTGTCTCAAAATTCTCTTTCTATTTCAAAGTGATAAAAATGCAGAATAAACATATTCATATTTTAGATGCTTTTGGGCAACCTCCAAAAGAAAAGCATCAAATAAGCAAATTGAAACTAGTGCATGTTTCTGAGGAAATTGTATTGAAATATAAATACTGGTTAAAATGATGGTACTATCTTTAGAAGTTGTCCTTCAAATGCAAAAGAAAATCAGACAAATAAAGAGGAAAACTAGACATGTTGACTGGAAAGATATTTATGGCTTCATGCTCATCTGACAGGAACGAGTTGTAATATTTTTGGATAAAAGAGTCTCATATTTGTGTTTGTGCTCTGTCTAGCACTACAGGTCAGATTGTTCACGAACATTTCAAAAGCTTCAGATGTAGCATATGAAAAAGGTTGAATTAATTCTGATTAATTTTCATCCTTTTTTCTTGCACATTCACTGCTTATGAAATTGGGATGTTTGGTAGGCTATAATTTGTGTATTTCTGCATAGCATATGTGTATTAATGTATAGTACACTACATTTGCTATTGGAAATTTGTTAGAAGAAACCTAATTTATTTTAAAACCAAACTGCTTCATGACACATTCTGCTGTGTGTTGTGATTTAGCTCTGTTGGGCAGTTAAGCACCACCAGTCGCT
>NW_010248054.1:0-27446 GCF_000690775.1 Eurypyga helias
CATTCTATGGTTCTATAATTCTATGTCCTAGAATAGGCACTAATGTAGGTCTCATGGCATCTTTGATACACCGCCACCTACAGGTCAAGGGAAACTGATCCTCTGATTCTAGAAAAAAGGTATTCGGAAGATATGGTCAGCCTTTCTTCTGCCTTCTGCGCTGAGTAGTTGGTTTGTTTGTGCGTTCACAGGTATCTTGGCAAAGGAAGAAGCGCATCAGCCCCTTATTCTGTGCCTTTCTCCTTTACATTTTGCAGGGGTGTTATCTAAAAATATTCTTCTAGAGGAAGGCAAGGTAAAGAGGCTATCTGCAGCTTCAGCTGTCAGGCTGGTAAAGGCAGGGTCAGGGAAGGTATAGATTTAGATGACAGCTGCCCAGACAAGTGGCAGATGAACGGAGAACTTGGTGATGGAAAATAGTACAATGGAAATAGATTTAAAAAAAATCAGAAAATAGACCATAACTTCAAAAGAAAAGGAAAGGGATCTGAGTAACTAACCCCAGTGCTGAAATTTACCTTGAGCCTCTAAGGTTGTACTTCACACAGATTCTCAGTTTAAAGAGGACTCCTGCATTTCCTTTCCTCTGGTTTCTTTCCAGAGATCATGAGCTGAAACCTTCCTCAGATCTTTGCAGTGACACCTGCAGGGTTTTGGTTTGAGATTTCCTCATGCCACTCTGCCTGTCCCAGCTGAATGAATAGCTCCTCTGCTCCCACAGCTCAGCTGATGCTGTTTGATGCTCACACTCACAGAATTGCCATGCCAATGGCTCTGACCACCTTGCCTTCCCAGGGTGCTAGATCCTTCACGGAAGTCAGTCTTGCTTGGTTTGGGTGACAGAAAGCTCCCAGCTTATGGGTGACTACTTTTGCATCTGAACTCCATGATACTGAGTGGTGAGAACAGCCTTAGGCTCATTCAGAAATGCTGTCAGCAGCAAGCCCATGACCTTGCACCCCAACGAACAGTGATCTTACACCATGGGATGTGTTGATTAATTGTAGATGGTCAAAGTCACTTGTAAGCCATTTATCACTGTCATCATTAGGTGTCATAAGGGATCTGTAAGAAGCCTGGTTAAGAGGGACCACTCCCATTTTTCTTCAGCTTTTATCATGCCCCAGTGCCAGCAAGGACCAGTGGCTGGATTAACCTCTTATTTACTAAGGTTAAAATAAAGAACTGGACAAATCCAGGATCTAGGCATAGGGAAACAGACCAACTTGCCCATGGTTATTGCCAAAGTCAGTAGTAGAACCTGTGTCATCTGAGCCCTGAGAGTAAGCCACCAAGGGCACTAGTGATGCCTGCTCTCCTCATGAGTCAAACCCTCAAAATGAGTATAAAATCCTTGTGCCAGTGACCCAACGATTGAATGAGCATGTGCACAGCTGCTGTGTCACTCTTGACTTCTGGATGCTGCCACTTGTGCATTATTGGCATAGACTTTGGGCCATAGATGAATACATTTCTAGGAAGAAGTGAGGGCAAAGAGAAACACATGCAGAACCCTTCTGAGCTCTCATGCAAACCCATCCACAGTTGGCTGCTGTAGGAGTCATGACCGCCAAGGGTCATAAAAGCTACAACTTCTTACTAGTACAAATGAAAACAATTTATCAGGTCAGGAGTCCAAGTTCTAGGGCACGGTCACTACTGCCTTGTTGATACCTAAGGGTCTGCCCAGGGAGATGCAAAGTGATTCCTCTAGATATTCGCTGAAAGGATGCCTCTACCTGCAACTCTACAAAGCTTGCACCTGACACTGTTTCAAAGGAAGGAAAATGAGACAGGGCTGTTGGCTGTCCTTCATCTAAATCTGCTTAACATAACCTTAACCAACCTAACCGTTTCCTGGGACTCTCTGTTAAAGTTCCTCCTGATGAACACCTGACCATCGATGCCACAGTTTGCAGTCACTTCTATGGACATAAGAGGTTCTCACCCCTATGATTAGGATATTTTCTAGAAGAGAAATTCAGGGGCTGACGCCTGCTGCAGTCCAGAAGTTTGTAACTTGTTTGATATGCTTGTTTGACTTTTGCCTCCACTAAACAATAGTGAGTGGACAACCATCTGTCTTACCCAGAAGTTGACAGACAGGGATGCTGTGCTGCAGTCCCCTGAGGAGAGAAAAAAATACTTGTGTCATATCTTGGGGAGAAAGGTTGCTTTTTCCTCTGGGAAAACAAAACAACAAACCCAACAATCAAAAAAACCAAACCCAAAACTAAATCAAAACCAACCAAACCAAACCATGAATGGCATATTTATGAAAATCTGTAAATGTTTGTAAGATTTGGGATTTTGTAAGGAGACATGTAAAACTGAGCAGTAAAAAGGAAGGCATGAGAGCGGAGAAGATAAAGTAATTGCCTAATGTATGCCTTTAATGAACTAAAACATTTTCTCCCCGCAAAGGGCTCATAAGGGAAAAAATAGGATTCCTCATATACACCTTCAATCTAACACTGAATTTTTTATGGCAATAGGACCCACAGCCTCATATGAGAGGGTCTTATAAAAAGGAAAGGATATTGTAAGACTACTGTATGCAAACACACCCAATTAATTCAAAAACATCATTGTTATTTCATTTATATAGCACCATAGGGGTATGCAAAGCTTTACAGACGATTAGGGGCCATAAAAGTTTAGAGGAAAGATGAAGCAGAATGCAAGAAGCTGGCAACCAACTGGAGTAGAGCCCTGACTAAAAGCTCTCACCATGGTGTTTATGGTTTGTTTGTTTGTTGTGGTTGTTTGGGGTTTTGTTTGTTTGTTTGAAGGTTCAAGGAGTGTTTTTTTGGCACTAATCCCTTTTTACAGGGAGGGAGAGACCATTTAACATGATTGTTGGGCCTGTTCCAAGGATGCAAAGTAAGGAAACATACTCATTAAAACAGGTCTGAAGAAACAAAACACAAACATGCACGACAAGAAGCAGGGAGATAAATTTGAGATAAACTGTAAGTCATTTCCTGAGAGTTCAATGCTTCAGTAAACTGGCGGAGTAAACAGAGACTGCGTATACCCAGAACTGGCTGAGTCTCCAATTAGATGGGTGTTTCGCTCCTAGTTTGAGACAGACAGGCATAAAGCACATCCTATCACCTGTGTCCTGCATTTGCAGCTCAGGGATACTCTTGGATCCTCAGTTTGGTTTTAGCTGGCTAAAAAGCAGCCAAGAACAAGAAGCATCTTTCCACCAGCAAAAAACATGCAACTCAAGATTCCAGATAAAGATCTTATTAATGGGATCTAGGCAGGCTTCTGTATTGCAGCACTGAAATATTTCAGGAACAGCTGGACCTTAAATCTACCCAGAAGCCATACAATGAGAACATAGTCGCTTTCTCAAGAAACATGTACCTTTCTCATAGCAGCATATGACACCTGTGCTCTGTAAATGGCATTCAGCCAGGATTTTAAGGATGAGTTTTACTGTATCAGTTGTGATCTCAAAGTAGGCAGATCTTTAAAGGTTTTTCTTGGATTTTTTTGTTGTTTGTTTGTTTTTAAATAAGACAGAGGAAATATTTTTTTCTTTGTTTCAAACAGGAAAGGTCTCTGAAAAAAATGGGGTTTTTAGTCTTCCTTCTAACATTTTCCATCTACCACTTCTATCAAAAATAGTCAGAAATTTTTTAAAAAGAACAATCTAAAAGGTACTAAAAGCCTTTTTTTTTTTTGTTATCTAGGAAATTCTACATCAATAAACATTTTTGTTAAAAGTCTTGACTGAAAAATGATGCTTCTTTTTTTGGTAGGGTGGAGAGGGGGAAACACATCCTTTCCCCACTTTTTGAATCAATTTTGGCTTTCAAAGTTTCAGAATTCTATGCTCAGCCCCTGCTTTCTCCATGAGCTCTGGAGTAAATTCTGAAATTTTTTTTTTGCATTATTTCCCAAGAAGATATGCTTTTTATCGCTATTGTTCAACAGCTACCACCAGTGATGCTGGGTCACCTAAAGCCTGGGAACTAACATTAGCTCATTTTACAAGGTGGCCTCTGGACTGAAGTTTGCAGCATTAAAACAAACCCCAAAAAACCCCAAAATCCTATCAGTATCTCTGACCTTCAGGCAACTATCCTCTAAACCTGTATTTTTTATAGAAAATTATGCATGGATCATCTCTATCTTTTTATTGAGATGCTAATGCCTGTTTATACCTGTCCTATACTACTACAGTTTATTCCTTGTTCTGTACAATAAAAAGCACATTTCTACAGATTTTGCTGCATCTATGTTAAGGGGAGTTAAACTGCGGTAACTCTTCCAGTATGTTGTGGGGCAGATTGAAAGATTTCTGGTTGAAGCTACTGGTAAAACCACTCATTTTGTGGGGGAAGGGGAAGGAACTGTGAAAATGCTACATTTTTGCTTAGGTCGGGATTTTTGTGTGTGTGCATGTGTGTTTGCGTTATTCACATAATAAAAAATCAGCAGCAATAAACCTCCTGCCTAACCTTTTCCCAGCCTTCCCTTAAACAACGCTAAATGCTGTCCTTCAGTAGCCCCCTCAGTCAAATATACAGCTAAATCAGCTTTTCATTCTCTTGGCCAGGATCCACAAACAGCGCTGTTGAGTACCACCCTCCGTGGAGGCCATACGCCCGGCTCCCAGGAGCAGCATCTCCGGCTCCAACTGTCTCCATATTGATGGTAGCAGTCACCCATGAATCTCCACTCCCCTGAAGTGACCTGCATCACTCGACAAATTCCTGCTTCTGTTAATTAACGGAAGGCAACTTAACCATTTTTAGTCTAGGCTACATATATCTGTTTGCTCTTCACAGCTTGGCCAAAATACCAAATATGTGATGTCCCCTACTAAGGTATTTATCCCTACATCTCTGTTTTTAGGCAATGCATGCAGTTCTTCACCTGAGTCATGAACCTAACCTGGGATCTTCCTTCTGACAGAGACAAGCTGTAGCTCTGCTGCTCTCCACAAAGGGCGTCTAGACACTCCATCCTGAGTTTACTTGGAAACAGTCTATGATCAGCATAATGCTCCATGGCACTTGACCATTCATCTCATTGGTGGTTATAAAAATCCCATCAGAAAAAGCCTTCAAGCTTTCTTACCCCATTAAAAAAAGAATCCAGATACCGATCCTTTGATTCAACAGTAAAACAAACCATAAAATTCTTCATTAGACTAATTGGGCCAATACTGTTGAAAAACATGATGGGCCTAAATTTAAATTCTAGCTCCAAACCCAGGAAGATGAGATCTGAGGCAATATCCATTGGGCCTGTGGGGCTTGTCTGCTTGGTAATTGCTATCAATTATGAAAAAGTGGTTTTCAATTGTCGTGGTTTAGGCCCAGACGGCAACTAAGCACCAGGCTGTAGCTCTCACTCCTCCCCATGTTGGGATGGGGAGGAAAATATTTCAGGAAAGACTTGTGGGTCAAGACAAGGGCAGGGAAGGATCACTCACCAGTTATGGTCATGGGCAAAACAGACTCACCTAGGGGGGGAAAAATCAGTTTCATTTGTTAACAATCACATCAGGGCAGGATAATGAGAGACAAAACCAGATCTTAAAAACACATTCCCCCCACCCTTCCCTTCTGCCTGGGCTCAGCTCTGCTCCCCATTTCTCTCCCTCCTCCCCCCCAGCAGCACAGGGGGTGGGGAATAGAGGTTGTGGTCAGTCCATCACACGCTGCCTCTGCCACTCCTTCCTCCTCACACGCTGCCCCTGCTCCAGCATGGGGTCCTTCCCCCAGGAGACAGTCCTCCTCCAACTTCTCCCACGTAAGCCCTTCCCAGGGGCTGCAGTTCTTCACCAACTGCTCTGGTGTGGGTCCCTCCCGTGGGGTGCCATCCTTCAGGAGCAGCCTGCTCCAGCACCAGCTTCCCATGGATTCAGGGGCTCCTTCAGTCACAGCTGCCTGCTCCAGCATGGGGTCCTCCCTGGGCTGCAAAGGGGTCTCAGCTCCTCTGTGATCCTCCATGGCTTCAGGAGGACAGTCTGCCCTCTCATAGAATCATTTAGTTTGGAAAGCACCCTTAAGGTCATCAAGTCCAACCATTAACCTAACACTGCCAAATCCACCACTAAACCATGGCCCTAAGTGGCATGTCTACACATCATTTCTGCCTCCAGGGAGGGTGATTCAACCACTTCCCTGGGCAGCCTGTTCTCATCCTAAAATAGACATCTAAAAATGGCAGGTGAAGCACAATCGAAAAACTTTGTTTGTCAAAGCAGAAGGCGTTGTGTTCATTGCCTTGATCATAACAGCAAGTTAGGTGAACAATTCAGAGGTGCATGCCTATACTACATGAACTTACGGAAGGATACTTTTTCTTAATATAGGAATCTTGTTCCTTCTGGGATAACCTAATATATCCCTCTGGGTCCCCTACCTGTATGCCAGAAGGCTCCGTGTCTCCCGTAGGTCCTGTCCCCTACCTGTCAGCCCCATATAAATGTTGAATTCATCCATGTAGATTTTCGGTATCACTTAGATATCCATTATAGGCATGAGCTCAGAGGGAAACGATCTCACCACGTTCCCCCTCAGGAGAGGGGAATCTCTGCTCTGGGCACCTCCTCCCTGCCTTCTGCACTGACCTTGGTGCGTGCCTGGTTGTCTCTCTCACATCCCAGTCCTCTCTCCTTCCATTCCAATTTCCACTGTTTCTGCCTCTGCTACTAATTCTCTTTTTGTTTTTTTGCCCTCTTAAATACGTTAATCAGAGGCACTAACAGGCTCATCTGTGGCCAGAGATGGGTCCAACTTGCAGCTGAGGAAGCTTCTAGTAGTGTCTCACAGGAGCCACTCCTATGGCTGCTCCCCCACTACCAACCCCCCCCATCACACAGTGTTACAAAGCCATTAGACAAAACAGTAAGTCTTGGAAATAAATTATTGTTTTCCTCATCTTTTGTTTGTCATTAACAGTCCTCTCAGTAACTGCCATTATGGCAACACCAGGCCACGTGACAGAAGGTAATGAAAACGAAGAGGAGAGGGGAAAGTTATCGCACTAGAACAAACTCTGTTATATTGCAGATTATATTACAAGTGAAAGGCACGTGACTGCATTGCCTAAGACTGTGGTGATGATATGGGAGCTTTTCTCAGTCCTAAGCTGTTCATTAGCATGGAAAGATTTTGATTTAATAACTGTGATCAAAATCCCACTGAATACACTGGTCATTATGTGCCCAAACTGAAGATGCTCACCAAGGTTTATGATCTTTGAGTAAATTTAAGTATTCATTAAAAGGACCAGCTAGTATATCAGTTACATAAGGAAGCGTCCAAATGATACTGTTGTGTGAAAAAGCCCTGACCTTTCAGAAAGCAGTTGGTATTGCTGTGCCAATGAAAATAGCAACTAAAGATGTTAAGGAGAATCTGAATGTAATACATTAAGTAGTGACCATGCTTAATGAACAATAAAGTAAATCATTATAAGAGAGACCTCATTCTGCTTGAAGAGCTCCAATAAACACAAGGGCAACATCAAAAGGTATGTGAACATCATGGCTTCATCTATTTGAATAAATAACAGTGTCAGGAAACATTCCCAGGCACTTGAACTTCATAACCGGTACTTTTCAACTGTTAGAGCAATTCCCAGCATAGTTTGGTCCTAGCCCAAGTAACATTCTCCTAAACAATTCTTGGGCACAGGGTGGGAACCCACAGGGTCCAGAGACCATTCCCAGTCGGCAGTTTGGATGTCGCTCCCTGTTTTGGAGGTTAAGAAAGCTTAATATTGTGGGAATTGGCTAGTCTATGCCACCTGGGATCAGCACCAGAGAGAGGTCATGGCATGTATAAGATCACTAGCTATATAGTGAGTGCTTGGCAAGCTTCCTAGACCTCGATTCGTAGAAGAATCATGGCAAATGGGACAGGAAAGGAACTGAAGAAATCATCATATTGGGTCCATCTCCTGTGTCAGGAACTCTTTTCCTTATATAGATTTTATACTGTAGCAGCTGACATGAGTTCTGGTGGAAATGCACCGCGGAACTGGACAAACAGGCAAAGACACATGCTGACAGAGAACAGACTGACGAGTCCAGAAATTCCTCAGAATTTATAACAAGTTCCAAGGCCTCCATTGCCACTCAAGGCCCTTATTCAGTACTTCCAAGGAAAACGCACGACATAGGTTTGCAATAATGGCATACAGGCAAAAGAGAAACTCTAGAGCACTGTCAGAGTGATGTTCAAAGGGCATATGGTAACTAACTGTGTGGAATATGGAGGAACTCCACCCCTTGGGCATTGTATCCAAATGGACCAGGGCAAAGTGAAGGGTACTTTGAGCTACATTTTCAGAGGAACTTGGCATCCATTCCTTCAAAAGAAGCAGGAAATTCTTTCAAATATGTTGCTCCCTATTCAAATTTGAACCCTAAATAAGAGCTGCTAGATACTGACTGGGCACACCTGAGGATATGTCCTTAGCTGAAGAAGCCAAGCACTTGAAAAAGCTGCAACATATTTGCCAAATGGAATATTTACAAGTTGTACATAGGAGAGTCTTCTGTATATTAGCACTGATGGCGCAATTTAAATTAAAGGTACCATCAGGAATGACCTGTGATGTCAACACATGTGAGACTGATACCGTCACCTTTTTTAAAATGACCAATGGCAATTAATTGCTTGTTGTTTATGAATCAAAGAGGATTTGTGTAAGAGGAAACTCACTGTGGCCTTGCTGCCTGGGAAGCACTGCAGCTGGCATAACCAAGTAAGACCTTTACACATGAGACCTTATGTTCATAATGGATAAAACAATGTGGGACAACCGCTCTCTTCCTACTTCCAAAGCAAGATAACTCATGGCAACAGAGAAGATTGTGGAAACAAGGTCTTTGTCAGCACTCTATCGACATAATATCACAGACTGGCATAATACTGCTGACTGGATTTCCTGCCTTCCATGGCACACACGGGAGAGTTTACCCTAAATAAGAGGAGCAAGAGCATTCAGCCTATGCCAGGCTTGGCATCCTAACAAATGCACAATTAGCAACAGAAAGCTTTAAAGAGTCACTTTTAAATTAGCCGTGTTTCTTGGGGCAAAGGTAATTGCTCTAGTGATGTTAAACCTTTCTTTCAGTGCTCATATAGACTGAGCATTGATGAGGGCTGTCTCATGCATTGGGTCCAAGTTGTAATTCCCAAAAGGTTACAACAAGCTATTTAAGAGGGATTATGTGACACTCATCTTCAAGTGGTTGGGATGAAATCAATGGCTGGAAGCCATCTTTGCTATCCTAACATTGAGCACTAAAGGCCCAACTCTGGATGTGGCTAATTGGGCCCGTTTCTAACTAGAAGGAGGTGAAAACTAAGGTTCAGCAATCAATATAAGTTATTAAGAATATGCAATTCTAGTAGATAAACTGTGGGCTAAAATTAATTCCAAGGTAGCTCTATTGACAAGCATCATTCAAGTAGATAGCCTCTAGCAAATGGCTGCCAAGTGGAGCTTGGGTGATTTCTTGTGCTACTCCACATGCATAATGCAAGACTGAACGGGACAAACCCAACATTTTCTAGTGAGACAAATATTTCTTTCAGAATTAAACACTAAATAGCTTCTACCACAAACCTGTTGAAGACCCTGTGTACTTCCAGGTTATTAGCCTTTTTTATGCCTCCTGGATGCTGTCCAGTGAGCGGCCACAGAAAACACTCCATTGAGAAATGCTGAGACACAAACAGCTGCTCTAAACTAAGTGGATGCAGAAAACTATTGCGACATCTGTTATTTAGAAGACTTTGGTTTCTACAGCTCCCACATAATTTCAAAGAACGCCTAGCCCAGAGTGACCTAGGTATGCTCAACTATTACTTGCAAGACTTGACTGAAGAAAACACCATCAGCTAAGATTGGTTAAGGTCATCTAGTTCTTCCAGTGTAGACAGGAAACCAAAGAGTTGCTATACTAACCTGGCAGCTAGGTTGGGCTGACAGCAAAGGAACTTAAGCCAGAAAATAGCCACAGTCCTTCCTCACTGTTCCCTGCTCTTAAAACAGGTGAGGCAAGCTACAGGATCCAGCATGCACTAGTACAAGGTGAACTTATTCTAAAATGGTCAGAGGCTGCGTGCTATCATAAGAGGAAGAGGCCATTTCAGGCTCTCCATGACAGCTTTCTTGTTCAATGTAGACACATTTAATTAAACTGGAAACCAAAAGAGAGGCCTGACTTTGTAGGCAGGATAACAGCAAAGACTTCAAAGCAAAGGCATTATGTTCTCCATTGTGCAAGATACAAGGGGAGGAAAAAAACATTCTTTCACTCTATCAAACATAATAAAAGGCTGAGTTAAGAAGCACAGAAAAAAATGTCTGGTTAATTTAAGGTGAAATCAGAAAAGAAAAAATACAAGGGCTTCCTGGTTCTCAGAGCATCATCACTCTTGTTGATTTTAGATGGTACACTGGATACTCAGCATCTCTGAAATTGAGATCCAAAAATTGAATGGGGCTGTATTGTTCCTTCTCACCACATTAGAAGTGCCATATTGAATCTCAAATAATCTGCAATTACAGTGAAGTTGGTTCAAGGGGTTACAGGGAACAGCACCCTGGACGCCCCCTGTGTTGTGTACATTCTCGTGGTCACACGTACGAAGTAGCAAATGCATTTAGAGATTACAAGGGTATCCATGAGTCTTCCTGCCTCCTGCCCATTTAATCAGTGTGCCAGAAAGATGGTAACATAAACAAAGATGGATCTGACCATTTCCTTCACTGAGGTACCTCATAGGAGAACCAGGGCTAAGGCAAGATCACATCAGGACCCTGTAGCACTCTGCCTGGAGGTTGAGTCAGGCTCCTACGGGCAGAGGGAACACAGATCCGGGAATATGTGGAACTGACATGAGGTTTTAAAAGTGTCTCTGTGTATTCATCCATAATTCCCTTTCTTCACTCAATCCAATTTATCGGTCCAGTCAGACACACAACATTGGTGTATCTTCCTGGAGTTGATGATCTTAACCTAAGTGATTGATTCTAACCTGCCTGTGGGTGTAGATGTTGTACATGTCATTGAATGTGAAAATAAAAAACAAACAAGCAAACAAATAACCCAAAGGTGAAGGTGGTTTCTTGGGGAATTAGCAGTTACTGTAACACTGAAGAGCTGGTACTCAACCTTCCCTTTGCTGGATTTCTGAATATTCTGGAAAAACCTGTTTCATATGGAAGGAGTCCTCTCAACTGATAGAAAGAGGGATGTGTGGGTGTGTGTGTGGGAACATTCACCAGTGTTCCATATTTTTCAGCTTCCAGATCCAAAACAATACCACAGCCTGTCCCTTTCAAAGTTTTTTCCTGAATTGTGAAGTGGTCAAATGGTCCTTCAATTATATTTTGGTCAGCTTCCTATAACGATACCCCTGTTTTGAGTAGAATTTAAAGAAGAATGGAAGGTATAAAAAGATTAAAAAAAAAATAAAGAGAAGGGAAAAGGTAAAGAGATTCTGACATGAGGTATGATTGATGCTGTGTGTGCTTTGTCTTTCACAGCTTATGTAATATATATATGAGAAATAGTTAGTTTGATAGTTAAAGAACCTAAATCCCTGTCGAGGATAAAATACATCAGGGACACAGAACAATTCTTCATCTGGTTTGGCTATCATTCACTTTCTAGCCTACTGGCTGTCTCCCAGGAGAATTCGTAATAGACGAGAGCAATGATTGTTTCTCTTCAAGCCCCCACCGTTTCTTCCCTCCTTCCCAATTTCACCTTCCCCTCCTGCCACCACCATCTTCCCTGTCCCATCCTGCCATGTCCCTGCCCAAGGCTGCGTAAAAAGAGCGTGTGAAGGCAACAAACCTCTGGAGAAAGCAAGCAGCGTAGCTGCGTGGAGCAGGGATAAAGGAGAGGAGACTGGGGCACATGGACAGCCTGAGGTGCCGTGCCATCCTTGCGTGCTGCTCGCAGCCCCTTGCAGCCTGTTTCACAGGGACAGGCAGGAGGAATGAGGGACGCAGAAATTAAGTCTCTCTGGAGATACAAGAAGAAAAGCCAGGGATTCAAAGGGAAGATCAGGCTGGAGCAAGGCGACTAGTATCTCTGAATGCTTTCCACCCAGCACTCCCACTTCCCCTAAATTCTGTATTTTCTCACTCCTGCTCAGTATCTCACCTGCCCATCACTGCAGGGAGACATGCTTCTGCTGTCAGGACAGTGGGCCAGAAGGGTCTCAAAGGGTCTGAGATCCTCTGCTTCTAGGACAGAATCAGTCCCACCACAGGCTCTTGTATAAAGCATATGCTCAAAAAAAAGTCAGTACCAAAGTTGTTACAGGCAGGCCCGTGTATGTAGTGTCCTGTGTAACAATTATTTAATACCTCAGAACTCTTCTAGACCTTAATCATAGGAATCAATATCTGCAGCAATTTTTTGTTTGTTTGTTCATTTGTTTCTCCCCCCATCTTTAGTTTCATTTGTAAGAGTTTAAGTACTGTTGGAGAGAAACAGTAGTGAAACAGAGGGAAATTCGCAACTTCTGGAAGAGTTCTAATGATCTCAAATGGGGATAAAGAACACGAAATTCGGTGAGATAATGGGCTTCATGACAGAAATGTGCCATTGACAAAGCCAAGAAAAAAAGCAGATAAATTTACCATGACAGAATCCTGCAAAATAAAAATCCACAGGTTGCACATGAAGAATCATGTGGGGTGTTCAGCGTGGGGGATTACTGGGGCTGTGAATCAGTGTGAAGGAAGTGTGTGAGACTGGAGGCTTGACTGAGGAAAAAACAACAAATAAATAGAAATAGTTAGGCAAGAGAATTAATACAATGTAAGGAGATGGGCATAAGGAGTAGAGAGAGAATGATTTAGCGCTGCTCACCAAGGAGTCTAGGGCTTGGCCCCAACAGGGACAAGGACTGATGGGGTAGAGGTCATGGCAGTGGTACAAAGAAACAGTAGATGGGGGAAAGACTGACGAGCGAAAACAGAGAAGACATAAGAACTATTGGTCTTATTTAAGGAAGCACTAACATTGGAATAGCCTTCACTCACTGCAGAACATCCCTCTAGAGCCTGGAACAGCTCCCAAGAGGCACAGATCCATGGTAATAGTTACCTATACAAGCCGCTAGCTAAGTTCCCAAATTCTATGAGCACAGAGTCACAGACAATGCTGTTGAGACTGGATCTTCTGAAGAGGAAGGAAATGTTTGTTTGTTTAACAAACACTCAGATGGCAACATCATGACATTTTAATTTTTCTCTTTGTTGGTGTTCTGGCTTAGGCCCATCCAGCAACCAAGCACCACACAACCGCTTGCTCAATCATCTCCCCAGTAGGATAGGGGGGAGAAAATATCAGGAAGGCTCATGTCTTCACCCCATGACCCTCCATAAGTGCAGGGGCACAACCTGCCCTCTCATCACAGGTTGCCAGAAAACCTCTTCTGCAAGCACCACCTTCCATCTTTCCTCACTGACCTGGGTGTCTGCCTGATTGTCTCTCCCACATCCCACTCTTCTCTCTCCTGCAGGTTCTCTTTGTTTTCCACTCTTAATTATAATAATCACAGAGGTGCTAATAGGCTCATCCATGGCCAGAGGTGGGTCTGACTTGGAGCCAGGGAATCTTCTAGCAACTTCTCTTATGAGCCACCCCTGTGGGTCCTCGGCTGCAACCAAAACCACGTCACACAAACCCAACACAGCTGATTTAAGAGATAGCAAGACATTTGTTTACAAAGTGCTTAAAGTTCCAATGTCAAACACTCAAAAATTAGGAATTGACACTCTTCCACTGAGAAGATGCCTGCTTGACACCTAAGTATTCACATGCATCGGAAGCCATGGGTGACTGGCAAACAATGTAACAGGCAGGGCTGTTAGGGAACAGACAGAAATCCCCAGGATTGCTGAAGTCTCGGTCAGATCTCTGTCACTTACAAGAAAATTAAAGGACAAGCTGATCCCAGGGGCCAAGGAGGGATATAATGAGAATGGGCCCAGCAGCCAGTGTTCGACTATCTTAAACAATCCAACCATCCTATACAACATGCCTGGAGGAAAGCTAGACCCATGAAAAGGGGCATGGGCAGGACAACCTGATCATCAAGGTAGGATGCTAAGAGAAGGCCAAAAGCTAGGACCTGAGGCAGACCTGGAACAATTAATGGAGCTGGCAGCAGCAGCCCCAGCGCAAGGAACAGTGTCTCTGGCGTGTGGGCAATGGGTGTGCTGGGAACCACAAGGGGAAGTGAAATCAGTAATGGGGTTTACACTCAAGGTTCTACCTAGCAGACCTTTCCTGTGATGGTCCTCAAAGGGGGAACCTAAGCATGCTACAAGTTTCACATCATGAGCTCAGAGCATACCCTTATCCCACATCACCCTCAAGATACGGAGAAGCACAAGAAGCAGTAGCCAATATTTGGACACAACAGCCATGTGCCCCTTCTCACAGTATGCAGCCACAGTAGGTACCAACACCACCACTACACCAGCCCTTCTGCAGTGTTACAGCATCAGCTCTATCCATCTGGTACCCTACTTTGTGCTTCCTACCCCACTGAAATCACGTCCTTCTTGTCTGCCTCGGTTTCCCTCCCTCCTCACACTACAGGGACTCTGCTCCATTGAAGGGGAAGGGCACTCAACTAGGAAAGTGCTGGAGGAGGTAGCAGATGCCACAAGATGTGTCACTGGGGGTCCTGCAGGTTTGTTAGGAGGGTGCAATGGAGCAGCACAGAAGATCACAGCCTAAGAGATGATGCCTCCACTGATGGATGAATTCACCCAGGAAGAGATTTCAGCCCCACAGTGAGATCAGGAGGGGTAGTGGGAAAGTAGTAAGGGTAGAGCAAGACAGAGAATCCCCTCCCTAACTTGCATACCCACCTAACATCAAGTTAGGCTATATCAGTATCTGGGGGGAGGTATCAGCACCCTGAAAGAATCAAATGGCAGTACCCATTGCTAGTTAAAAGGTCCCCTTTATTTAGGGACTTTCTGGCTAAGTGACGCAAGAGTTCTCAATACACACTCAAGCTGTTTACACCTGTTTGAGTGTGCTGAGAACAAAAAAGGCAGTGATTAACTAAGGAAACATGGGAAGAAAGGACTGTCTAATTCCACAGGGCAGCTTCTCAGCAACACAGAGCTGGCACAAGTGGTCTGGGAGGACATTGTCCTGGGAATGAGCTGGTTTTGAGCCATCCTTTTCACTAGCTGGATCACACAGAAGCTGCTGTTTCACCTCACTGCAGCATCCCAGAGCCTCTCTTCCAATACACAGAGATGTTTCCCATTCCTTCCTGAGGCACGAGGCCTGCCAGAAAAAGTTTGAGCAAACCACTCCTGTTAGCTTAATATTTCTCGAGAGCATAGTGAAATTAATCCCCTCTTTCTAAAACCTTAAGGCTGCTGTGAAAACAGTACACAAGGATTGCAGCCCAGAGTGCAAATTTCCTCATCCCTCTCCCAAATACAAACTGAAAAAGAGTTTAGATGAGGTTTCCAAACCAGACCATTTTTTTTCAAGCATCTTCTTCCACCAGCAGTTCATTCTTACTCCCTTTGGCACAAAGCCTTGGGGACCATTTATTGCTAATGGTAACTGCAGGCTTTGTGTCAAAATCAGGCCCTTCATGTGAATGGAAATACTTTATAATGACAAACACAAGGGTAGGCAGGAGAGAAAAAACAAAACAACATCCCAAGACCTCAGATTTGCAACTGTCTTTGGCAAGAAATACAACCCAAAATGCATTCAAAGCACTACGTGTCCATCAAATCCTATTAAAACAAGCAGAGAATGGGAGGTCCCCTGACAGTTCAGCATTTGTATCCATCAACAGGAAAAGCGGGGCCATACCCTGAGCTGATAATATCTGTAGCTGGTCACCTGGGTTTCAGGCATCCACAGGTGAAATCTATAATGCGGCCCTAACTGCATCATCTCTAAGAGGAGATTTTCCATTAGCTCTTTGCAGGAAATGTAGCAAACAGTTTCACTGAAAGGCACCTCTTAAACACATTTACATAAGTAAGCTTTCACTTACAAAAAGCAGCCTCAGTCAATCCACTGGAGGTTTCCCATCACCCCCTAAATTTAACAGCACATCATCGAAGAGCAATGGAGTAAGCAGCTTCCTCCCTAATTGCTCCTCCAAAGTGACTTTATGCCCTGGGTGGTTGTATGAGGTGGGGTTTCTCCTGCTCATGTTCAGGGAACTTGAGGTTGGCCTATGGGCCAGCTTTCCTAAGGAGGTTCATTACACCAACTCCTACTACATAATTTATCGTTTGTTTGCTCAGCCCTTTTAATTGCTCTCTTACTAGCATTACACTCCCTGCAGTCTTCCCCGTGAGGCTTCTTCACCTCCTGTCCTGTAGTGCCAAGCTCTGCCCTTTGGGTGCCTGCTGTGTGCTTTCCTTCCTGGAGGTAAAGGTGGCATTTTGGGGCAGAGGTGAGCAGATCCAGATGCAGTGGGAAAAGGCTACATGGCATGGCAGTGTGTCCATCAGCTGACTTGCTCTTTTTGGGCACTCACATTTGCTGCTTCCCCTAATTCACCCTCCCCCAGCTGCCACCCAAGCATCATCAGCATTTTTCTGAATTTAACAGGTCCAAGGATAGGCAAGAATTAGTGTGTAACAGTTACTGTTTAAGACGTCACGTTCTGAGCCATCAGCGACTAGCACTTGGCTTATCACTAGATGTCAGCTCTTAAAATCGCAATTATGAGGAAAAGCAATTTTAAGTCATTATCATAGGCTTTCTAAAATGTATTGGTTTCCTTCCAATCCCTGTCCTCCTTCTCTCAAGGTCTGTGCAATTGAATTTATTGGGACAGCCTGTCTTAATAGGCAGGAAGAAATAACACCTGTGCAATGCTCTCAATGCTCTGCCTTCTCACTACTCCTCAAACGATTGTTCCAGGGCACTCTATTTTTATTTATTTCTATTTTTTAAACCAGTGAAACATGCAGGCAGGAGCGAGAGGGTGCAAATCTTTTGCTAGTGTTCCTCTGGGTTGGTCGGGCTCCACTGTGCCTCAGCAGCACGACTGTTCCTAAACCATGCTGCAGAAAAGTGCATACCACACTGTAATGCAGTCGCTATATATAGTCTGTAAAGAGCTTTTGGAAACCATGAGGAAAAGAGCTATTTGATGTACAATAAATTATTAATTGTTATTAGTTACTATCTTGACAGGTTTCTGTCGCTCAGCTATCCTGCATCCCCAATTTTAAGGGGGAGGGGGAAGCTTCTCTCCCTTCTCCACTCTTGCTTCTTCCCTTTTCCCCCTTGCCTCTTGCCCACTTTGGGACCAGCTATCTCTGCATCTCTCTGCCCCTTACTGACTAAGGACAGGCTGGATCTCATCCTTCCTCCAACTTCCCTGTACACAGAGTGATGGAAAACAACAGCACAGTAGCATCTCAGAGAGCTCAACACCCCAACAGGAACCACTGTAATCTGGATCCTGCCTTCATAACTAAAGCAGGATTTCACACTGCTACCCCCATGTGCTGACCCCAGTATTTTATGTCTGAGAACAGCATAATAGCCTGGGCCATTTACTGACAGCATTTAATCTCTTCTTTCATTTATTATACACCTGGAAAAACATATATCCCTTTACAGGGTTTGTTTGACATCATGTGCCTCTTGTGTTGCAAACAGTTCTGCGTGAGCCTGCTGTACATGTTGGCTTTATCCTATATGGAAGAGCTGGGTATAGAGAACACTTGTATGGCACAAGTGAGAGGATGCCAGGATCAAGTAAAGTGCAGCTCAAGGCCACTCATCTGCTCTGTTTGGATAATGGGACTCTGGCAGCCTCTCGCCTGTTTGTGAGTTTACAGCTGTAAAACCTGCTTTCCATCAAAATTCTCTGAGATAACATTAAAGTCAGGAGAATTCGTCCCTTTACTCGGCTCTTCCTGATATGCACATGCCCTGCAAAATACAAACCACTGTTCAGGGGAGGAGTGAAGCAACCATGAGGTTAAAGCTGATGCTGTGTGGCTGAGGGACAAGGGTAACCACAGCTCTGCGCTGAGCCATTCTATATATGGCCTCATGGGCCTGCACTCTGAGTCACTCCAGCCCAAAAATGAAAAAAGGGAAGGGGACTTTCTTGCCCTTTTCCCCAAAACCAGCAGCAAAGCCTTCAGAACCTCTATACAAAACCAGAAGTGATACTTTCTCTCCCAGCAAGGGAAAAATATTAATTTCATTTTGAGTTTAATATGAAGAGCTCAAAACATCACACAAGAGAAGCACAATATAGGGCAAGGCCCTGTCAGTGATGGGATTGGAGTCACAAGTCTTTCAGGCAGCAAAGAGAGAAGAGGGAGACTTGCAGGCTGGAGCATCACACAGGCTACCTTGAGCATGAAGAGCAGCTCCATCTAGCATATGCCCCACATGACCGTGTGTATTTGCTTGTCTCATCATTTGAAACAGACACGCTATTCAATTTACAGGGAAGCAGAAGGCCTCCTGCCTTCACCACACTATGAAAAATATACCCCATTTTCAGACATGAGTGCAGCTGTACCACTGTGAATATGATTTACCTGCCGGGGCTGATGAAGACAAACCAGCTTTGGTGCCGTTTCAGAAGCCAGGATAAAAACCTGCCTGGGCAAGTCTGGGGGAGGGACAACCACCTATACCATCCATATCCTTACGTGCAACTATACCCATGGCAATTCCTCATGAAGAATCACTGAAGCGTGCAAGGAGCTGTATGCACACACAAGTATATGAAACTTTTCCTATGTTTGTTGTTGGCTATAAAGCACTTAACACAGGTAGTGTGTAGGAAAGCTTTCCTATACAGATGACCTAATTTGAACAGCTAATTCCAGACTTTCTCAAGCCAAGAACAAATAACTGGAAATACCTTCACTTATCATTGGAATCATGAGGATTAATCACAAGAAAGGGGGCATTCCTCACTGTAGAGAAAGGGATGGGAACAGAATAACAAAGGGAGAAGACCAGCGTTTTGATATCTGTGTTCCAGAAAGAACATGTGTGATGGTTTAACCACAGCCAGCAACTAAGATATCATTATCTTAGTCTATGGATCACCCAAATAACATGTCTTTAAAGTGTCCACAAACATCCACCAAATGTCCATTGAGTTCATTTAGTCCATGACTTTGAGCTCCACCTGTTACGGTGGTCACTAAGGACAGGAGAGGTGGTGTGTTGCATGGAGTTGCCGGACATCAAAGCCAGCTCTGGTCAGATCACTGCTACACTTGCACTGCTTCTTGTAAGGCTTGTCCTCCATTTGTTCAGGTGGTTCCTGCTATAGTAACTCCTATAACATGCAACTCAAATCATGGATTACAACCATTTAAAGGTATTTCATTTACAATCTCCACCCTTGGTCCCTTTGGGCCAGGTTATAGGTTTTAACATTGCAGTGAACTCCTCCCTTTGCCCCATCTCCAGTTTGGACTTATCCACAGACTGCAGTCCCTTAAGATTGTACCTGCTCCAAGTGGAGCCTCATCAATGAGCTACAGTCTCTCCAGGCATGTACGTGCTGCAGCATGGACTTATCCACAGCCACAGTCCCTTTGGAAGTAAACCTACTCCAACATGGCCTGACTCATGGCTTCAGTCCCTCCAGGGTGTAGCTGCTCTGCCGTGGGTTTATCCATGGCCATGCACTTTGATCTGCTCCATCATGACCTCATGCACAGCCACTGAGCCTTCAAGGTGTACCTACTGCAGCATGGACTTATCCACAGCCACAGATGCTTTGAGGTGTACTTTCTCCATTGTGGACTTACCCTTGGGCTGCAATCCCTTCAGAGGTACACCTGCAGCAGCACAGACATAACCATGGCCACAGATGCTTTGAGGTGTACCTCCTCGGGTGTGGACTTACCCATGGCCACAGATGCTTGGGGTGTCCTGCTCCCATGTGGACTCAACCACAGGTCACAGTCCCATCAACCGGAGCTCACTCAGCTCAGTCCCATCACCGGAGTTCCAGCCCATCTAGTACAGCAGCACAGGCACAGCAGCGATGCTCTGGCCATCTGCCAGCCCAGACGCATGGCCACTGCTGTTATCAGAATGTTCCCAGGCACAGCAGAGTACGATGATAAGCCGGACAGCACTACAGCAGGCAGCGAAAGCAAAAACCAGCCCCTAACGAGCACTAGACTGATATACCGTAAGGCAGGCAAGTCCCATGGCAAGCACAGGAGCCTGTCCATTGATAACTAAACAGCAAAAACAGCTATAAATTCAGTCAGGCACATTCCAATCAAATCTGTCATTATCTCGAACCTTTTCAGTCCCACATTGGGCACCAAAAAGTACTTTTGTGGTTTGACCCCAGCCAGCAACTGAGCACCACACAGCTGCTCACTCACTTCCCCGAGGGTACAATGGGAGAGAGAATTGGAAGAGTAGAAGCAAGAAAACTTGTGAATTGAGATAAAGACAGTTTAATAGGTAAAGCCAAAGCTGTGCATGCAGACAAAGGAGAACAAAGAGTTCCTTCACCACTTCCCATTGGCAGGCAGGTGTTCAGCCATCTCCAGGAAAGCAGGGCTCTGTCATGCGTAACGGTTAATTTGGAAGAAAATCGCCATCACTCTGAATATTCCCCCCTTCCTTCTTCTTCGCCCAGCTTCATATTACAAGCATGACATCATACAGTATGGAATATCCCTTTGGTCAGTGGGGGTCAGCTGTCCTGGCTGTGTCCCCTCCCAGCTTCTGGTGCACCCCCAGCCTGCTCACTGGTGGGGTGGGGTGAGAGGCAGAAAAAGCCTTGACTCTGTGTAAGCACTGCTCAGCATGAAACCATCCTTGTGTTATCAACTCTGTTTTGAGCACAAATCCAAACACAGCCCCATACTTGCAAATATGAAGAAAATTAACTCTATCCCAGCCAAAACCAGCACACTATGAGGAATATGTTTCATTTTATTCTAGAAAATATAACCTGTACTCAGAGTGTGCATTTATACTCCATGCTTCTGCAAAGAGCGTTCCAGAGTGTAAAGGTAGAAATTCAGAAGTAGAAAAGAAATAGATTTTTTTTTTAAGTAGCAAACTTAAAACATTGAGAAAGGTTAGAATGATTTAGAACACCCAGTCTGAGTGGCCACGCTTGGCTGTTCTCTGAGTACGTGCGAGGTGACTCTGCACACACGGCTCTTGCAGTGGCCAGAAAAATTGTGCTGCTTACAGCCTCTTTCATTTCCTTGCTATCTTTATGAGACTCACGTGAAAGTTACCTGCGTGCCATATGGGGACATGGCACAGATCAGTTCATACTTCTCTGTCACAGTAAAGGCAAGTGCAACGTGGACAGAATTGCTGCTCCTCTACCTCCTGTGAGAGATGTCAGCCATGCAGCCTGTTCTTCTTGCTTAGCTTTCTGAAAATAGTTTGTGACGAGTTTAATGCTGTGTAAATTTGTTTGTATGTAGAATGGCTGGGGTTGAAAGGGACCTTCAAAGGTCATCATGTTCCTTGTATGTCAGTACCCTCCTATAGGGATGTACACCTGCAGCTACCTATAATGTGGCACTACGATAGGCTCTATGGGCTTTGTAATTTTGTTTATATTATTATTGTCAAGCTGTGGGTGTGTGCCTTCTCCCTGTTGAACAGACTCTGTCTATAGCTATCAGCGAAATCTAATTGGTTACCACCGTTCTATTATCTTTATGAAGTAGCTGTCACAAAGGTGACATCATAGTGTCAACACTACTGATTGGCTGGCATTGTGAAAAGTGGTTAACTGGCAGATAGTCTGCTTTAGTAAGAGATAAACTAAATTGAAGAAGATCATCTTCTTCAGCACCATCCTACACACTGAGATCACAGAGATAGGAAGAAGGCACACAGTCACTCTAATTTCAAAGTTGCCACAGAGGAAGCAAGCAGAGCTTAGACAGTTTCTATCCAGCCATGAACTTATTTATCTACCTCCACTAAAGAGATCCTCTGTCACCCTTTTTCATCAGCTACTAAACTTGGAGAAACAGAGGGATTACTAAGAACATGAGAGGTAGTGGCAATGTTATAATGAGTGGAGGGACACACTAGCATTTTCATGACAGAAATGGGGCTACAGCTAACAGTGACCAAATCCTTCATTAGTTTGTTGGCCCAGAAAATTCCTCATTAGGTGGGAAAACAATAATTGCAATGCATATCCACAAAGGTAGCAAAATAGCAGTGGCAAAATATTAGTAAGTGGGTTCAGGTAACCACTATATGCAGTCTACAAAAGGAAATAAAGCCTTTCCTATAAAGACAGGGTTACTGTGAGGGTCATTTATATGTGACAGATGAAAACAGTCCAGTTTCATGACTAACCCTGTACAGCTAGGAAGTTTACTGGGATATCATGGAGCTCAGGCTAGGCTTGATAGTTTTAAGAGGCACAAAGTCAGGGTTCAGCTAGGAAAAGCAGGACTCACATTGACTCTGCCTCCTGGAGTAATGCCTGGCTATGATGGCACATAAAGAAAACTTCAGCTGAAGCTGTCATTATCAGTAGATTTAGGAGTATGGTGTTCAGCTAGTTCTGTTGCTATTGAGAAAAGGTGCAAGGGAACAACAAACAACTTGAATGCAACTGAAAATAAATTCTTTTGGAAGAACATGACTTTCATTGACTCTTCTCTAAGCAAAGATGAGTTGATAGTGAGCTGCAAGATGGGAAATGAACAAGAGGTGCATGAAAAGACTTTTCAGGAACTGTAGTTACAGTTCATCATGTTATTTTCACCATAGTCAACACCACTTGTTAGGATTGTTGAAAAAATACACTCCAGGCTCTTGATCCTTAAATTCCAATTATCATTACTATTGAAACCTGTTTCATTGCCAGTGCTGCCCTGCCTACAGGAGAATGAGAATGGCAACATGCTTCATCATCATCTGGTTCAGGCTCTCTGAATGCAAGTGCATTCTGATTTAAGGATCAGATGATTAGCAAAAATGTAGTCACTTAACCAAAGCCTACTCTTGCCTGTCAATCTAGGCACCAGCCATATTCAAGTGGCTGAATATGGAGCTCGGTCCTGTTTGTAGCTTAATAATGTTTGAAGTGGGTAAAGGAGAAGGGCAACTCTTCATCCACTACTATAAGAGACAGAAGACCTCTGGCAGGTTCAGTTTGGCTGCACCTCCCGTTTTGAGAGTAAATACTGAGGAAGAAGTGAAACTGAAATTTATAAATTAGCACCCTCAGATCCTAATGCTTCATATTTCTGAATCATCCCTTATGACTTCTGCAAAGGCAGCAAGCAATATCTGTACACAGCAGGTAATAGAGAGAACCTACACATCTGGTGAGTCACAACATTCAAGGTAGAACAGTGAATTTCCACTCACATTTCAGTTTTTAGTTGTGTCTAAATTTCTCAATAAACATCTTTCTTAATGAAATTCAGGATGACTAGGTCACTTGTCGAAGGAAAATTGTTCTGGGGGAAAATTGCAACATTTGGAAAACATTTTTTGGAAATAGAAGTCTTCTAAAAGTAAAAAAAAAAAAAGTTTCTAGTTTCTTCAAAAGTTTCCCCACAAAATAGAAGAAAACGAGTTATATCTGTAAACTCCACATTTGTTTTATTCATTGTTTTCCCTTCAGGAAGATCTATATGCAAGATTCATTCCTGAAAGGACAGCAAGGGCCTTTCTCCATTAAGAAAACGTGCTCTGTATTGATATAATACATTGGTGCCAAATTCCTTAATACAGGCAGTGCTTCAGTTGACCTTGGAAAACATGGAATCTCTCCAGCAGGTTTACAGACTTGCTGTAGGTCATGTGGAGTACGTAACCTCAAAAAACTCTAGTCCTTCTGCTAGTCATTCGATATAGCAGGAATTTTAATTCACTTCATATTTTTCTTGTGCTTGTCAGACAATATTCTAGGACTATAGATGGAGATGAAGAATTTTCTGCTCCATTCCTGAGCAATAGCTACCTGCTGTAGCATCTTTTCTTCAGTCCTGTGCTTGGAGTCCAGAGGGAGGGTGGAGGAAAAGGAAGAATTGATAGTCGCTTCATAAAGTACCCCATCAATGTCAGATTCAAACCATTTGATGCCATTAGAAGCAGAGCAGTCTGTTGCCATTTTTCTCTTGTTTATATTACCCCTGCAACCAGGCAAAATAAAAAAAGTGAAATTACAGCTCTGGAGGGCTTCTCTTCCCTCCTTTTTTTGTGCTTCTGTCATCCTATTTGACTCTTCTTCTTAGCTGCTCAGGAACTGTCACCTTGTATAGCATCCAAAGGGTCTCTGGCAATCCAAAGTGACAAAAAAAAATATAGTGGAAAAAATCACCCGAGAGGCAGATGAAAGAAGTGGTGAAGCCTACAGAAAAACAACAAAAGGGAAGCAATGGGGCTGGATTGGTTGCAGTTGTTGTTTGTGTGCTCTGAAAATATCAGTAACGATGAAGAGGAGGAAATAAATTGCTTTGAAGCCCTCTATGATCCTCTCCCTATTCTCTGTCACCCTGGAAATGAACTGTGTGCATTGGAATTTTCTTGTCTTTTCCCCTACCCCATCCTCTCCCTTCCTCCTGGGATTTAACAGATGTGGTAACCTTTGTGCTTTTTATTGTGCAATAAGGAAATAAAATTCCACTCAGTTGAGCCATATTGTGAGTGGAAATGCAGCCGTCAGCTCAGGTGGATTTAGAGTACAGCAGTTCAGGAAATCCAGATCAGGCAGCCTCTACATTCCATCATGAGTTGAAGAACTGTTCCACTGTCCTTTACCTACACTGGCTCCTACCCTCTCAAACAGCAGCCTGCAGCTACTGAAACTACTCAGAAAACAAAAACCCAGATCCCATATCTCCCACTATCAGGTTCAGAGGTAATGTCTTAACCTCCTTGGCTTGGAGGTCACAGGTCTGCATCTGTGAATACACAACTTTACCAGAGCACCTAGAGTCTCAGAGAAGAGATGAGAGAGGTCAATTGCATTTAGGCTCCTACCACTGGATATTAAGGCAATTTTTGCCTTAAACAGAAGATTGGGAATCACAGAGGAAGGTGCTCTGTTTTGGAAAGGCTAGCGTGTACACAGCCTCTTCCACATGAAAGGAAGATGTGAACACCCTTGCAATGCTTCAGTCTGCCTCTGAGAAACTGGGATTCTTCTCACCCTGGAGCTTCTTTAGGGAACCATTCACTGGCCCCTTGTGTGGGCCAGGGCCTTCCTTTGAACTTTATACCTCCACCATAAAGACAGTTGAGCTCACTGGCTTGAGTGATGTCCACTCTTTGAGCATTCCTGACCGAGTGGGCTTCTTTCTGTTGGGTAGATTGAGTGCTGGTACAAAGTGAGAGAAGTACTATTTTTGGGCAGTTTCAGCCTGGCCATAAATCTTGTGTCACAGATCAAGTGAAATTGGTAATAAATCTCTTAAAGCTTGTAAGATATGATGCCAGATCCAGCCCTTGGAAAAGGAAGTATAATTCCATTGACTGCCAACCCTTGTTTGCATGAGATTTTATCTCTTTCCTTCTAACTATAACAAATACCAATGCTTTGTCCGTTTTAACTGTTTCAGAACTAAATGTTGCTTTGAAAAATAGAACTGCAGAGATGGCCAGAAAACGTTATTTCCATACTATTTTCTCAAACTACCAAAAAGTTTGATTGCACACCACGTATAATACAGCTGGAGGTAGGGCAGGCTCAGGATAAAGCCACTGTGTCTGCATAAATATTATTCTTAGTCCTTCCTGCCAACACCTCTGAGGTCAAATTCTCTGACTGCCTGGCTTGTTTTAGGGCATCAGTGGGGCATCATGAGAGTGGCCCCAGAAACAGAGCAAAAAGAAATAATGCAGCACTTTCAGAACCTTAAGAACCTCTGGAGTGACCCTGAAAGATTGCGGATGGTCCCTGTCACAGGTTATTTCCTTCTATAGGAACCCAATCTTGCGAGAACATATACCAGAAGGCTACAGATGGTCTACATCATCACGCTCACACTGCATCTCCCATCACTGCTCTTTCATGAACAGTGCACACCAAAATCTCCTTGGACATCATAAGGCATCCAGATATGGTCAGTAACGTGGTGATAGAGTGAAGTTCAGCGGATTATCTCAGCAACCTTTATAGCTTTTACACATTCTGGGGAATCCTCCACTTCCAGAGCTCCAAGAGCCAATCAGGGAAAACACCTTAATATAAATTCCCCAACAGGCATATGTGAGACTGCTTAGCTTCTGAGTCAGTCAGTCAGCAATGAGTCACTGCCCATTGGGGGGAAAAAAACCAAGACCTGTCAAAGTTGTTTTTCAAAAACAAGAAAGAATGATTCAAGCATAACAAATAGATAGGCATTTGACTGGAAGTTCTTGTTCCTGTATTTTCCATCTCTCACATCCCAGGTGAATACTCTAGCAGTCCTACACAACCAACTTCCTCCTCACTTGATGACTATAGGAAAAGCTAATATAAAGTGTAATAGCCCCCTCAGGCAAGACTAAAAGTGCTTCAACTGGGGGTAAAAAACACCTGAGAAATGCTGTGGTTATTTGGAACAGAGGCAGAGCAAGGGCTTTTATGTGGCTTCCAGATTCCTTGGTTTAACCCTTGGCCACCATAGGTACTCAGTACCAATGGTACACCCTTGGTACTCAGGTCCAGCCAAGCCTCTTTCATCAAAAATTCCCAGCTGAGACCAAACACTCCTTCCAAACTTAAGTTACATTTAAAACCAACCAGTTCATTCTCGTATTTCAACAAATTCTCTGACACAAAACTGTCAGAACATTCCCCACTGAGCTTCTGTGAAAGATGCTCCAAGAAACAGAGCTGGTTCAAATATTATAAATACCAAGTATTCAGACTACAGGTCAGCAAGAGTTAGATATAAAAGAGTCTGACCTTGTTTCTCAGCCTCCATATGCCATACTCATTCACTATGGAAACATTCAAACAAGCCAACAGTTGTTCCTTTTCATTTAATCTTTTTGCCAAATAATAAATCTTTCAGACAGCCTCACTGGAACTATTCATACACACAAACAATCAGCTACTGGAATATGTTGCTTTACCAGTTGTTGCTCTCCTCCATATTTCCTGGGTTTCAGGCACCCCCTCATAGTGCCCTCTTCGATGGTATGGGAAGGCAAAATCAGCTTTTTAACTACAGATGAGGGTGTAAAGTTTTTGATACACAGAAGGGAGAACTGTTTAATATTGTATGGAATTACATAGAAGTAATAGCCTTTTTCTTTTAAAGGCAAATACTTTGGAAATCATAGAATGGTTTGGGTTGGAAGGGACCTTGAAGATCATCCAGTTCCAATCCCCTGCCATGGTCAGGGACACCTTCCCCTAGACCAGGCTGCTCAAAGCCTCATCCAGCCTGGCCTTGGACACTCCCAGGGATGGGGCATCCACAGCTTC
>NW_010248054.1:27520-27874 GCF_000690775.1 Eurypyga helias
GACCTTCTGCCTGATATTCAATCCAAATCTCCCCACTTTCAATTACCCTTTGTCCTATTAGTACAGGCCTTTGTAAAAAATCCCCCCACCCAGCTTCCTTGTAGCCCCTTCAGGTACTGGAAGGTGCTATAAGGTCTCCCCAGAGCTTTCTCTTCTCCAGGCTGAACAAGCCCAACTCTCTCAGCCTCTCCCCATAGGAGAGGTGCTCCACCCCTCTGAGCATCTTCATGGCCTCTTCTGGACTTGCTCCAAGCAGTCAATATCTTTATTATGTTCAGGGCTCCACAGCTGGACACAGTACTCCAGGTGGGGTCTCATAAGCGCAGAACAGAGGGGGAGAATTCCTTCCCTCGA
>NW_010248055.1:0-36299 GCF_000690775.1 Eurypyga helias
GGGGGTTGGGGGTGGGGGGAAAGCGAAAGGCTTCTGATGAGAACAAAGAAAAATCTACTAACTGGTATTATTGAGGACAAATATTCCCACTGAAGTTGCTCAAGCATGACTGAGCTAGATGTTAAAAGGAGCAGAGGCCCTGAATTAATATGTTAGTCAAATTAATTTTGGGAAAGGATCACAAAAAATGACTACCACTGCAACAACATAAAAAGTATTCTGTAGACTCCAAGAATTTAAATCTGTGGTTCTTCACATCATAAATACTGTAAGTATTTATATTTGTGTGCTTAACAGACTTTTACTTTCCTCAGTATCCTTATCAAGGAGATCAGAAAGTTGAGAAAGATTATAACTGACCAAAGTCAAACTCATCCTGGTCAGTGATGAAGGGGTCAAAATGACTGTAGGTGTGGCTCCAGCCTAAACTAGTACTCTGCTTCTGTTTGAAAAAAATGGGGCATTGCTGAATATGTAGAAGGGATAAGATAGCTATTGGAATGGTGGTATGGAAGTGGAACATGAGACATCTAAAATGATAAGAAAAATAGAGGAGGCCAATACCACCTGATCAGGTACCTCCTCATTCTGATGAGTGGGCTACCTGTGAGGTGGATTACCTCCAGTAATCCATCCAGGGAGTTTTTAGATTTCTGATTACAGAAACATAGGAAATAGCAAATGAGTCTGGTAGCAATGATTTTCACTAGAAGTCCTATGCTGTATACATAGAAAATAGTTCATGAAGCAGTAACTTCTCATAAGGAAAAAGTTATCTGTGCAGCTGCAAATAAATTACTTTGACCTCTTCAGTGTACAAAACTTAGAATATATTCTCAAAGAAAAAGCAATTAAGACTAGAAAAGCAAATAGAAATTGGTATAAAATGCAAGAACAAGGAAGTTTTGCTAGTAAGGACTGATAAAAGAATTTTCTTCCATAAATGAAAAGTTCATGAAAAGGAAATGACAGTGGAAAAGTTTGAGTTCATCAAGATGGGTTACGAGTTATCAGTGTGATGTGGCCTAGAGAAAGGAATTGCAATTAAACATATCAAAAGAATTTGCAGGAGAATAAGAAGTATTAATACAAGGCCCTAAAAATGATCATGAAGAGCGCTACGTATATTGTGATCATCCACGTTCGAGAAAACTGAACTTGTATTAAAAGGATCACAAGAGACTGCTCAGAGAAAGGGCAGAATTTTCTGCAGTGACTAACAGAACATGGTTTAATAGTCTCACCAAAGAAAGACTGGATGACACACACTTGATCCCTCTGGGAGAGACCTTCACTTCCCTCTCTCCTTTTCTAGACAGAAAACTGTGGAGGTGTTTCTAAATCCAAAAGATAATATTGGTACAAGGAAAAAAAAAAAAAAAAGGCTTATGCTGTGCACAAGAAGATTAGGTTGGAACTAAAATTATATTCTTTAATAAATGAGACTTTGAACCATCTTTCCAATAGGAAGTGGGGTGAGAAAAATAATCAGTTTTCAGAATAGAATGTAGTTGCTTTATGAAACTATTCAACCCAACAGCTTGGAGTAGTTGAAGACTCATGATTTTTTTTTTCCTCTTGATGTTTTTATGACTTGCTTTTATTGTACCAACAAGTCATTGGTTTGGATTACTACCCAACTGAACCTGCCAAATACAGTCAGGTATTCTTTGCAATATTCATTTCTTTCATCTTATCACTAGCATTCATTTATTTATCCCTCGTAGAACGGGTATCTGAAAGCTGTGATACTGGCCACTGCTATCCCGAGGGTGCTGCTTGATCTAGATAAATTTGAAATGATTATTCCTATGCTTCTCTACTCTTATCTCTAAAAAAAGTCTAATACCTTATTTTTTTAGGGTTGTTTTTAACAAGGGAAGAAGAACATAAGTATATTGTCACAAGTATTAGTCCCTCCATGAATCGATTCATAAAAAATTTCATAAAAATATCTATTTTTATTCCAGTTGTCAAATGTAGTGAAAAATGTACTGAAATGCTCATTGACTACCTGAGACTAAATAGATTCCTTTTATATTTTAGTAAGTGAATTGACAAAGCATATGGGTATTAAACTGACTACTACATACCTATATATAAATACACCCATTGATATATGCATGTAGGCTAGGTCTTTTGCTGAAGCTTGCCATGAGGAGTCCCACATTTATCTTAAAGATCCTGACAGGCATAGAAAGTTATGTCCAAGTGGCAACTAGATTCTTATGAAGACTTTTTTCTAAGCAGCAATAAAGACTGACTTTTGTGTCAGTGGCAGCATGAAAGAAAGATGCATTCCTAGCTCAAAAAATGAAATTACATATACTTTAGCTGTACTTAGCATCTCCCACTCCTCAAAAGACCCTTTCAGTCAATTTTCAACAAATCCCAGTGATACGGTATCCTATCAAACAGTGAAAATGAGTTCGTAAGCCAAGCTTGACATAATACACGTCTTATTGCAGCATATGTACATTGTGGAGAGATGTATTTTAGATGCAATCTGTCTTTCTTTTGCTTTCTTTTGGCAGCTAAGCATTTGGAGCCTCAGCATTGAATGACTGAGCTTCTGTCTTGGCCCTGGAAACCTCATTAGAAGGAAATAGCTAGGTCTGTAAAGGGCTCCAGCTTCAACAGTTTACTGACTGTATGCTAAGCAAGCAGGCACCAGGAGCAGTATCCGTTGGTCAGTGTTAAGCATGTATATACACACAATATTTATGCATGTCCATATATATATGGACTGTATACCTACACACACATATATACATACATACAGATAGACATATATACTGCATATGTTGTTCAGGTACAGATGGAGGGTCATGTCAAGGTGATTTAAAACATCAGAACACCAACTGAAAAAATATTTTCAGACAGTTTGATGTCACCCAGGGTCTGAAGCCGCCCCCTCTTTACTTGCAGTCGTTTCTGGGGCATCTGAACACATTGAGATATACTAGCTGGTTTTGAAACACATCTGCAGGAGACTTACATGCTACTTCTTTCTTTCTGATTTTTTGTTTGCTCAGACCAAGACCTGAGTCATAACTGTAAATGTTTAACCAGGCAGGATTAGGTATATGCATTTTTGGGGAAGTTTGAAATTAAAAAGACAAAGAAGAAAAAGAAAAGACAAAGCCCTAGGAAGCTTTGTTTGCTGCAAGGCTATCTGGTCACCTGGGTGTCAGAATATGCCTACCTCTGTTGCAGATATTTGCAGGTTAAATTAAAATCTGAATTACATTATGATAAAGAAGACTGTTGCTTAAAAAATGATTGCAAGTATATACCTCTTTTTCCCATTTTTTTCTTGTAATGAATTTAGATCCATCATGAGTACAACTTTATTACAGAAACCTTGCATTTTATTTCTCTTCCTTATTAGTGAAACAAGCTTTAAAGAGAAATAAGCCAAAATTTATTGAAAATTAGTAGAAGTTTAAAGTAAACTTCTGAAAAGTAAATGGACTGTATGGTTCTTTATTTGATAGATAAATTTTTCCTTCATACATAGTTCATGATTTATTTCATGTACTTGAGTTAGTAAGAAAAGTCACCCACTGTTTAGTAAGACAAAGGAAGCCTCATGGGTGGATATATTCTTAGATCTGAAAGAAGTTAAGTCAGCTGAGACTCACACCATCATTTGTAATGCAGGATACATTGAATCTCATGTCTGTAGTTGCTCCAGGACATGAATGCATGTAATGACAAATTTCACAAAAACTTCCAAGTCTTTCAAGGTGATTGAAACTGAGTACCATTAGAAACCTTGTGGTCTACAGTGTGCAGATATATGGAAAAATTCTCTACTGTAACAGACAGAAGAATTTGCAGCAACTATAAAGTACAGCAGATTTCGCACTGCTCAAGCACTAGCTTTTTGTATGTGTGTGTGTTGGTCTGATTGTGTCCCTACCTGACTTTGGTGACTGGCTAAGATGCGTGTATTACACCTCTTCCAGGGAAAAGGCTGTCTTTCAGTGCCTTTACTAGCCTCTCTACCCTCTCCACGAATGTGCTCTGTTGATAGTCTGGCCTGCAGTACTGCCGCTTTCAAAACCTCAATTCTGACATAACGGTTCTTAATATTAGAATGGGCTCTGTGCTATATTAAATCCTCTTATATTCTACTGCTTCTCTATTTTTTACTGTATTACTTATTGGGGTGTCTGATTTTAATTTAACACATTTATACATAACAAAGTATGGCATAAATTAAAACCCAAAACAGAGAGACACATTTCTAAACAAATTAGATAATGTTTGCAAAGTACTTGAAATGTGGTTTGCTAAATCAGCACTACATATTATCAACCTGAAATAATTAAATCATAAATAACTAGGATTTCTTGTAATTCTGCTTCACATTATGTAGCCTGGCAAATTGTCAAGAACCATGATTGATTCCAGCTTTTTGCTTAAGCATGGCATCTACTGTTTAGCAGAAAATTAAGTGACTTCTGATTTTCACCAACAGGTGGTACTCTGAATTCCTATATTCCTTAAAATATTCATATTACAACATGGATTTTACTTAATGTGCAACTTACTCCTAGGAAAACTGCTTAGGAATTTTTTTTTTTAATTAATAACCTTAAATGAATTTCTACCTTCTAGTGGAAAAAAAAGAGAAAATGCCCACATATATACATGATGGTTCTGAAAATTTTATTGCTGTTCTGGCATTTTTATGTGTCTTCCAAATTTTTTTTTTTTTTGCATACTGCAAAGCACAGCTAGCTACTTCATCAGCAGCTATCCATGATAAAGTATCGGCATATAATCTTTAATGTCCCCTCTTTTCCTCAGGCAATAATTCTGTATTTTGTGCCATATTCATATAAATTCCAAACCCTCCCAACTTTTTTTCAGTTGCAAAGTACTTACTCCCTGAAAATACTAGAATATTAAGAAATAAAAGATTAAGTTATAGTCAAATTCAAAACTCAACATTTACACTACGTACAACATGTACATTAAGTACGACATGCAGTCGGAAATAACACATAAGGAAGTAGAAACCAGAATGTTAAGTAAAAGGTAAAGGTGAGAATAAGCTGAATTTTTGTTTTGATTTAATTTGACAGTAGACAGCAAAACATTCTGAATGATGATTCTCTGGAAAGCGTTCCAAGTTTTATGTTACAAATTATGGAGGATTTGGAAATGCCAACTGTAGTAAAATTACGCATGTAACAATTGTTTTATACTGACAGATCATTCATGAGGAAAAATATCTTAAATGGACCTTGTCCAAAATAACATTCTTATACTTCAGGACAGGGACTGTTATTGTACATCACATTTACACTGAGAGGTTAGTATACTCTCTTGGTTCAATAGATTTCAAGGTTAGATAAGTCAGGAGGATGTGTGGATTCAGATGGGCTTTTTACTGATCTTTGTTTCCAAAAATTTTAGGAATCCAGGTCCAGGCAATCATTCATAGGCATAGGATGGTGAAGCACACTGTATTTTAGCAGCCGTTCAGGCCCTAGAGCAGCTTTTGGCTGAAACTACCTCATATTTTAAAGCTGAAAAGACCAGGATGGAAAGAAACTAAGGAAAAAATAAATCACACTGCTCCTAGCATTACACTTTTGATTTATTGCTACCTTTCAGTACCATACTATAAGATATCACTTGACTGAGTAAACTATTCAAAGTAATTTTCCATAATTTTCTGTTTATGAGAATTCATCTTTTACTTCAGAGAGTCACGTGGTAATGAAATGTATTTGTGCAAGAAATTTCTTTTTAAAAATATGATGGTCTTGGTTTGTAATGCAGTAATTAAGGGGTATTTCCATGCTTTTGTATAACCAATGGATTCACCTTTAGTATGATCACCTCATGTATGATCACATCAAGTATGACAACTTGAGTCTTTGAATCAAGTGGCCACAGGTTCTATTTTCAGCGCACTTGTGTGTACTCAGTGGCAATTAAATGTTTGTGCATAAGGTTGCATCGCAACCTGTTTAAGGAGGAGAATCTAGTTCATGGTAGATCTACATGAACCTTTTAGAGATTAAAACTCAGAAGTAGTTAAGTGTTCTGTGTTTTGGGATTTCACTAGAAGTCTTGTAATCAGGCTAGACCTGCTGTACTCTTATGTGTTAAAGAACCTAGCTTATGTTTGGGGCAACTTGAGACAGCTTTTTCATTACTGATGCATACATCATAAAGGTAAATGTTAGGCATGTTAAGCACCCAGAGCATCTTTCCACAATGCAGTTTAGAACAGCGTACTGTCTCAAAAAAGTCATGTCTTTAAAAAGTGGTTTTCTTGTGTGGTGGAAGCTCTCTTATTCTTGTTTGGTCTTTTGCCATGTGTTTTCCATGGGATAGCAGTGTGTATTTCTAAAAAAACCAATGAGGAAACAGTAAGATCTATACAAATTCTATACTAGTTTATTTATAGGTGTAAAAAATATGAACATGATATCACATAGCATAGATACTTCAATGAGCAGGGAAAAATTAGTCCACATCCTTTCTTCTTGTACCTTTTAATCTCCTCTGTCCAAAATGTATTTTTATTAAGGTATGTTACTGAGTTTAAAAGAATAACAGGTAGGTGTAGCCTGTCTCATTGATCTGAAGACATACAGGGAGGGGAGATTACTAGTATCGTGGGCCTCCCTGATCATCATTTGTAGCCATAAAAAAATAATTAACCTACCTGAAACTGCATGATTGCTTAGAAACCTTTGGGTTCTTTTCAGCACAGCTACTATATGCATTCTGCTAACATGTATGCATTTTTCAGACTTATACCTGCTGTATGCAGCATATCACAGGCTATCAAATGGTGTGTGAGGTCTCACCCTGTTTCCAGTCTCCTGTTGGTATTTGCATTGCCAGCTTTCATAAAGATTCTGTGATTTTCAAGTTATTACTCGGTTTCTGATCTCTCAGTCCAAGCTGGCAGGTATCTGGTTTAGCTGATGTTTCAGAGGGAGATTTTCGAAGACAAATGTTAGCTGAGAATCAAGATTCCCTGCAATGACTAAGACATTATATGTGATTTCATGGGTATAGTGTGGAGGACTTTAGAAAGAAAGGGAAAAGCACACTTCAACAGGGTGGTGGCTTCTAAATCTCTCAGGTCCTTAATGTCAGTCCTGGACAACAGAGGGTAAATTATCTCAGAGGAAGCACTGCTCGGATTTTCCTGTGTTAATTCCAGTACTGCAAGTAATTTGGCTATCTGTATCTGTATTCCATGATATTCTAGAGTGTGACATTTGCTAAGTGTGACCAAGGAGAGTAAAGTTTTGTTGGTTTTGTTTTTCTTTCTTTTTTCTGTCTAGGCTTGTCAAATGCCTTAACTACATAGGTTAGTTTTTTACAAGGGTTGTTGAAATGCTGTTCCCTATAAAATAAACAGTCATTTTGCCACTGCTTTTAGTAAATATAGGTATCTGCAGCCAACTCATGAAGGCTTGTGAAAATAGCAAGGAACTTTTTTCTTTTCACTTCTTCTCTTCCTCTGAACCTTGCAGAAAAAGTAGTAGTAAGGCTATTTTTCTCATCTGAGTGTTCTTAGTTGCTCTCAGTTCCTCTTCCTTGCCTCTTAGAGTATCCCTGACAATGAAGTAGCTTTTTTAGCAATTTTTTTTTTTCTTTTTAAGAAAAGATCTTACGAGAAGCTCAAAGTTTAGATTCAGATGCACTCATTTTATGCAACAGTAGTCCATACAGCCAAAAGCAAGCTTAGATGAATCCTCTTGCATTCCCCAATAACATTGGTGGAAACACTAGCCTTATGATTATCTAATCAAAAAATATGCAGGAACCAAGAGCTAATAAAATCTTTAATCTCTGAACATGCACACAATATCAGTGCTGTTCTGCTATAAACACCATTTTTATATGTTCAGCGTATGACCAGTTTTTCTTGCACACTTTTTATTTTTAAGGGGATTAAATAATAGCAAAACCAGTCTTGGTTGTGGTTTGTTTTGGGTTTTTTTTCCACATGGAGGAAAATCTCTCTGTTTCAGAACTTGTTGGTGACGCTGTTTAGCAGCTTGATTATTTCCCAGAAAATCTGGAAGATTTTCCACCTAATCTCCCTGAAGTTATACCTCAGTATTGGGCATTACCTTGGAAAAGATCTTAAAGGAGTGAGTAGGGATAAAGAGGGAAATGCAATTATCCCAATTATCCTTTTTTTAAAAATATCTCCGATTTCTCAGAAAAGGTATCTATTCCAGATAATATCACTGATCTAGATTTAGGTTAAGCATCTCCTACATGATTCCTGTACAATTATAAAGCGAAGTGTTGATTACAGAGATTGATAAATGAATTTTGAGGTAGCTGAAAAGGCAGCAAAAGGGAGAGTTTAACAGTTGTCAGAAAGGAGGGAGATCATCTTTTGACAACACTGTTGGGACTGATCTTGTTTAATGGATGCGCTGGTGGCCACCAACTAAAGAATACACATGGGTTCATGCAACTAGGGAAACAAGAAAGCTGGAGAGTATTGTTGCTATTGTGGATAACTAAATGATGAAGCAGTAAGAATAGTGTTATTGAACAATGAAAAGTCAGCACTGAGGGAGACAGAATCATCTGCTGAAGACTGGTCAGTTATCCAAGTGGAAGAGAAATCCATGTGCATGGTCGATTGGAGAAGGCCTCTGAGCTGCCAGCTTGAGACAGGTGTGAGAAGAGCTACTGTTCTAAGATACATTTCGCACAGCAGAGAAACATAGTTTGGACAGAAAACCCTGTCATCTGATGGACGTGTAGAATTATCAGAACCTTTCTTTGAGACATGGGCAGGACGTCCTCTGGAATAACATATGAAGCTTAGCTCAGCCTTTTTTCCAGAAAAAAAATCTGATCTGAAGACAGGCTGTGATTTACAACATTAATTAAGAAGTCGAAAGAAGTAAGACTACAATTTTGCCATAGGAATAAATTTAAAACACTTTTATTATTATTATGATCCAGAGGTTTATGCTCAAGAGTAATCTTCCAAAAGAGCATAATAAGAACAAAGTACCTTAATTGTTTTAAGATAGAAGATTACAAGTTTATGAAAAAGATGACAGAACATGAGAATTTTGGAAGGTTGAAATGGAGTCTCTGGATATCTAGTGTATTGATATACTCAAAGAGATTTGAAAGGAGACTGATTTTGCTTTGTATATGCTTTATGTGGATAGTTGTATTGATATGCTTCGTTAATTTTGCATGTTGTCAGATGGGGCCAGTTTTGTTTTTCCTTCCATGCATAATTGGCTTGGTTTGGATTTCTTTTCTTTCCCAAAGTTTTTTCTTAATTGAATGCAGTGGCAGACTGGAGACTGGTGTTCACTAACATTGATTTTTCAGGTACTTTGTTATTGAGCCTTGTTGACATGCTCAGGGTTAGAGTGATGACATACTTGAAATCAGGAATTTTTCCCTTGCAGATCAAATCACAGGGAGCATCTCCTTTCTTTTTACTTCTTTTGCCTTTTGTACAATGATGTGTGTTTTGCTCTTTTGATTAGTTTGAAATTCTGTTTAAATAATTGTTCACTAACACAGGAACCTTAGCCGTGAAACTTCTCAGTCTCTTCCAATCTGTTCCTGTGGCCATTGTAGTTATGCATATTGATTAGAGATCTTGAGATTATTAGAAGATTCTTCATAGGTTTCTGTGAACTACTCTTCTCTGTGAAACTTTCTGAAATTAATTACTTCATTGCATAACTGTTGTGACACTAGGAAGGGACTGATTACTGAGATGGTTCTTTCCAATTCTGCTTATAATCTCAGGCAGGTATTAGGTAGGTGCCAAAGTTTTAAACAGGTCACAAATCTGTTGTAGGTCACGAGTCACACTTGTAAAACTGCACAGCTTTATTTTATAACTGCAAAAGAACTGGTGCTCTAATAAATGTTTCATTGATAACAGTGGGGAATGATTAGAAATATTTATTGTAATTGGCTTCTTGTAAGAAAAGTTATAAGCTTAGTACTCCAAACATTTCCAGTATTACAGTTTTATGATGTCATATGAATATGAAATGCTTTTATTGTATGATGTGGATCACTTCTCTAGTATAAAGTATAGCACTAGAGGAAAATAATCAAGCCACTGAAAAAATTGAGCAACAATTTCTAGAATAAACGTATAGTCTCACAAAAATGTGGTGGTGTTTAAAATTGTTTACCTTATTCGGTGTTGTTTAAGCATTTATTCCTGTGTCTTCACATGTTGATCTTTCAGCCCCTCCTTTTGTTATTCTGAGCAATCAAGACATTTTTTCCATGCCATAAATTGTTGTTTCTATCATTCTATCCTCACTTTTCTTACTTGGATCCATTATAATTTTTTAATATTTTTCTGAATGTCATTATTTTTATCCTTAATCCCGTGTCAGTCTGCAGTGCATTGGTTTTACCTCTTTTGTTCACTTCTCGCTTTATGGCTAAAGAAAACATTAGTGTCATGCTTTCATTTTCTTTGCAACATCTAGGTCCACAATAAGTTGTTGGTCTTTCTAGATCTTTAAACTGCCAAGATGTAGTGCTGCTTACTACCTCCCTATTTCCATGTTTGCATGCTCTATTCTTACTCTTTGTCTCTATATGAACTACTTAATCATCCTAGGAAGACTGAAGCCCTGTCAAGGGTTTGGTTTGTTGTGCGTTTTTTCCTGAAATTCAAGGACCCAGTAATGCTAATACTTTGGACTGAACATGATTCTGTGACTTCTTCAAGTTCAAATTCTTGAACTCAGTATTCTAAGCAACCTTACTAGAAAATTTCCAGTATTTCTCAAAGTTTGTTTCTCTAAAATTCCAACTGAATTGAACTCCAAATTTACAAAGCTGAATTTTCTTACTACTTTTACAAGGTTTTCTCTCACTAAAATTAAAGCTAGCATCATATTTTGTTGTTATGATTTCACTATTTGATAAAGGACTATGTGGTGTTTTTTTTTTTTGTTTGTTTGTTTGTTTTTTTTAAATCATAGCAAGAAATGCAATATCTGCCGCTACTGGTGCATTCATTTTTCTGCGTCTGGGTTTGGGAAATTAATATTACTGATAATCCCTCCACTTTCACTGTTACTTCTTTGTCTTATAATCTTACAAAAATTCCTATCCATTCCAAGACTCAGTCCTCTATATTGAACCCCACACACTGATATTTGGGACATTTTTACAAGGGTATGTAGAGATAGCACAAAGAATAATGGCTTTAAACTAAAAGAAGGTGGATTTAGATTAGGTATTAGATGTCAGGAAGAAGTTCTTCATGGAGAGCGTGATGAAGCACTGGAATAGATGGGCCAGAGATGACCCCCTATCCCTGGAAATGTTCAAGGCCAGGTTGGATGCGGCTTTGAGCAACTTAGTCTTGTGGAAAGTTTCCCTGCCCCTGGCAGGAGGGTTGGAACAAGATGGTCTTTAAAGTCCCTTCCAACCCAAACCATTCTATGGTTCTATGATTTATACCATATCTCATTAAAAAAGAGTTGTTCAAGCCTTAAATTGTTTATAATCAACCATTTAACTAAAATGTCCTCTTGACTCTACTTCCATTTATGTCTTTGCATAACTATGGTATAGGTATAAGTATAGGTTTCTGTTATGCAAATCAGATTTGCTTCCTGTCTTGGCTTGTTAAATAAGTATTTCTATTTGTCAACACTATTTATTTAGGACATTGTACACTCATTTAGGACATTGGCGTGCATTGTACTACAATGTACAAGAGCATGAAATAGACTGCCTATTATAAATTGTGATCTCAGGCTAAAAAAAAAAATAAACAAAACATTAAAAGTTACTTTTTTTCTTTCCTTATTTTGATTTCCATTTTTTTACTTAGTTGAGGCTGTTAATCTCTGTTTATTAAAACTCAGTCTCAAATACTTATAAAATCCTGTGTTTGCAATGGCCAAATGTACCTAGCTTTGGAAAATGACATTAAAGTAGTTAGATTCAATATGCACTCATTAATCTATGTAATCTGTCAACCCAAACACTGTATTCAAGTCTCTTAATCCCTGCATTTTTATTTAATTTGCCAGTGTTTCACTCCTAAAACTTCCCTTCTGCTTTCTTATTTCTCCAACTTCTTTGTCTTCCTGCTGCTCTGTTTATACTCATATAAATCCATTGATTTATTCAACCCGTGCTTTGTTCCACTGTCTCCAACATAGTCCCAACATGTTTTGCTCTTCCCTCACAAGCTCTCTGAATTCATCAATTTTCAGTCTGCATCCAGTATGATTCTAGCTCCAACAAACTCATCTGAAAGCATTAAAATAGAAGGAACACTTCATTATTTTACTACTCTTCAAGTAGAAAAAGCTAGCAGTGTTGTTGTCACTGAAATTTTATAATTGATTCATCTGAACTATGAGAGGCTGAATGTTAATGTCATTCTCCTTTAAGATGCACATTCTGTGGTACAGTAATCTTGTGGGTCCTTGAGAACTCCAGCCTGTATCTAAGGAGGGGTAAAAGTTAATTATCCAGCAACCTGAAAAATATTTTTAGCAGAACTGAATGATATGTAGGGGGGGGGGGGAATAGCTTTCTTTAATGGAAGGTCAGAGGGAAATCAATTGAAAAAAATCTACCACCATATGTAATTTTTATGACTAATAAATAAGTGTATGACTAAACAAATGTACAACAGAACACAGATGATTACAGTATAGTGCAAAATGTCATATTCTAAGTAAAATGTGCATAAAATCTAAAGCACATAGCACACATATTGAAAACAGGGACCTATCAAAATAATTTTACGTAATGCTAATATAAAGCAAAGAGTGAAATTGATCACATGATTAAAAGAATACTATGCCAGGCAGAGAAGAAGAGAGATGAGACAGGAAATAAATTGTTCAACTTGCTTGGAATATCATACAGCGGCAGAGAAATTGTGTATCTTGTTTTTCAGCTTCTTCAATTTTCAGTTGTGTTTTTCGATTTTCAAAACAAGGTGTTCAAATCAGTTCAGTTTGTCAAAGAAATTTTAATATACTTAACCTTAATGGAGTTTACATGAACAAAACAAAAATCATGTTTATCTCCCTTAAATGTATTCTATATGTGTCTAGCTGCATAGTCATTGATAATGTATGTTATATAATGCTTTTTTTAATATAAAGTTTGCCAATGACTCTGTAGCTATCCCTGGATAACTCCAATATTTGAAAAGTAGAATGTATTAAAAATAACCTCCACATTTGTGAAAGGAGTAAATTGTCTCTTCCTTTTCATTTTTAAAAATAATCTTTGGCACAAATTCTGCTACCGTTCAGCTGGGATTGCCATAAATCACATGTATGTCACTGTGGATGCTCATCTACTAGGTTGTGTAAGAGACCTGCATAAATAGGAATACCAACCTTGCCATTTGACTCAGCAATCTGAAGCCTTTCATTCTGTACATGTTTGCCTGGTCCTTATCTAATACATCCAAACAAAGAAAATGCAAAACCCACTGTGTACTAAAACTTGTGACTCCAGTTTGCCTGCTGTGTCTCTAAGTCCCCTCTTGCTTTGCATTTCACAATAGTCTTCCCTAGAGCATTTAAGGATAGGGCCTATTTAAAGAATTAAACAATATTTTCTTCTGTTCTCTTTCCAAAAAGGGAAAAGGTCTTCTGAAATAGGCTAAGGGCAGAAGGAAGGATGAGCAGCACAGATAAAACAGGTGAAAAATTAAGTAAAAAAAACCAGGGTGAAGAAATGTGGAATAAAGCCTGGCTAATCACTGTGCATGGCTGGTCATAAATCAGCTGCAAGCAGTTTGAAAAGAATCTGTTATGTTATGCAGGTGGTGTCCAACCATCTCATGTGACAAGAGAGGCTAACCTGTTGAAACATGGAACGTCCATTCAGACAAGATTACACATTACAAGCTAGTCTCTGTCCTTTCCATGAAAGATCTTTTGTTGGACCTTGAAGCCAGAATACTCGCCATCACCTTGATATACACCTCACGGTGAGGAGGGTGGAGGAGAACAAGGGAGAAGGGAACTGAAGCTGGCAAAGAGATGAACAGGCGAGAGTGATGTGGGAGTGATGGAATAAAAATCACCGGCAGCCCAGTTCTGTCCTTGGCATTTGGGCAACACATGCTCCTTTCCTTCTCTTCCCGCACCCTGACACCCGCAGCCACCCCTAGCCAAACAAAAACACGCGTTGTGCATTTCAGGTGCCAGACTGGATGGCTCTTCACTGTGAAGGAAGGAGGGCACTGCTTATGTTTTATAATCTCAGGACTGGTGCCATGTTAAATCCTTCATGACTTTCTTTTTAAAGGTTCAGAATAATCATTTGGCATGTGATCACTGCTAGTGCTCGCAGCCAAAAGTTTTATGAGTGCTAGTCTATGCATTTGGGTCTGCTATCCTGTTTTCTCTCATAAGCAATAGCAAAGTTATTCAGGTACCTGTGGGTAGGTTCCTGTGCCATTTTAACACAGGGTATCCTATTTAGCTTCCACTTGCCACTCCAGAAGAAATTATTATCTCTGTCTCTCTCATGTATTTCTCAGACACCTCTGGTCACATAAAGGGGGCTAGATCACTATGTTTAAGCACCTAAATAGCCACTCGTTACCTATCTCTAGGATAGGCCAAATTAATTTGTCAAATCTCATGATGAATTGTCAAACAACATGTGGATTTCTTCAGTGTTAATTTTGCTTATTTCAAGAACCAGAGTTGGTAGGAACAGATTTCTCCCACCAAAATGTCTGGTACTACAGTTCCTTCACAAAACCATATATATATCCGAGGATACCCATTTCACCCTGAGGTGATATCCAACATGGTTAGTCTACTGTGAAATAAGGAAGTCCAATATCATTTACAGGTCGTGTAAATGTCAGGCTCAGCAGTTCCTTCCACAGTGAAATATGCTGGGCTAGATTTACTGCCACAGTGGGATACTACTGCAATGCTCTGTTGGTGCAAAATAATCTACTACAACTGGTATATCTGCAAATAAACTGGAATGGGAGATCCTCAGCTTGCCCAGTACCAGGACTGAAGGCTGCTTTCCCACTTTCCTGTTATAGCATTCATCTAAGAATACTTCAGGGTTTATGGAATTAAACAAATCTTTGGCTGCCTCCTCTAGGGCACTGTCCCTTGTGCCTCTGCCACATGGTGCACTGTGAGGCTGGAAGTAGAGATCTGTCACCTCGGCTTCTTTTCTCTGCTGGGCAAGTCCCAAGTGATAAAGAGCATGTCTCCACAGATTTTTAGATCGTTTAGGGCGTGCTATTCAAAGCATGCCAGTCCTCTGATCTACCTAAAGACACAACATGGGTAAGATGAACAACCTGGTGCACAGTTTTCTTTCCCTGCCAGCTTTCATATCTTAATGAGGTTTTCATTTTCCGAAGAGTTTGATTTGCTTTCTCACCAAGTTCTTTTCATGTTCAGAAAAAGAAGCTTTTCCCTTCAAGAGCTATATTTTTTTGTGAATCTCTCTGCTTCTTTATTCTATAGATGCTGCCAAATTTGGCTTTCAAGATGTCGATCAATGAAAATAATTTGAGAATTTTGTTATGTCAGCACTTACTTACTGACATTTCATAATCTCTTCATTCAGAATGTCACAATCTAATCAGTGTGTTTGCTGTGCAGAAGTAATAAAAATGTCTGTCTTTTCAACTTCATTCTTGGAAGTACTGAATCAAAGCCATTACCTTTTTCAAGTCATAATGCTTAGTTGAATCCAACCAGTTTCAAGGGATTATCTGAGAAGAAGAATACACATCTGATGGAAGTACTAGTTGGTGGTAAGGAACAGACAGGAACAAATCTATAAGCAATACATATCCATTTATATTGCGAAGTGAGAAATATCCATGAAAGGGGGTTGCTAATCTCATTATATTTGTTCAGCTCAAAAAATGCAATGAGGTGATTTACTGTGAAGTCAGGCTTATGCTCTGCAGATCATAGGATTTTGGTTTCTGAAGCTTATTAATGCTAATGTAAGATTTTTCATTTACTTACTGGGTTTTCAATGAACCCAGAAGCATCTGTTCAAAAAATCACTCTGGTACATGCTTCATTCAGATCATACCCAAAGCCCTGTTTCTGTGTGTAGCTACTTGAGTTAAGATATATTGAGCTGGTTTCCATTTCTGGTCACCTAGCAAAGCTGATATTCCTTTGGGAGCTGCACAAACATGGGTCCTCTTCAGTGCTGGGCAGAAAATGTGCAGAGGTTGTTAGCACTTCTCAGAGACATTATCTGCACCCTGGGAAGTTTTCACCTGAGATGTACTAGACATCATCTTTCAGCTTCAATCCTTTCCCATCCTGTTGTAATTCCGGAAGACTGGTAAAAGCCTGACACAGCTGCAACTTGGTTGTGAGACTCTGGTTTCACAGAGAATGAAACATAGAGTTGCTGTTGTTTCCCTTCCACATCCTTCTGCCAAGTTTCACCAGCTTTAGCTTTACTTTGCCAAAAAAAAAAAAAAAAGGAAGAACTTAATCCTCTGTTCGTAAAACAGAGCTAAATACAGCATTGTCAAAACAATTTGAAAACATACACTTTTTAGAAGACTTTTTCTTCCATTAGGCGACACACCACTTAGAACACGCTTTTGATGCAACACCTGAAGATAAGCAGCCACAGGACATGGCTGAAAAGCCTGCTGCTCAGCACTGCATCTGCTAGGTCAGGACAATACTGAACATAAAAGATAATGGAATGTTTGGTGCAAACCTGAACAGCTGTTAAAGAATGTTTAATTTCAGAAATATTTTTGTAAAGCTCCCAAGCAGTATTATTATATGAATTGATCACTTAAAGAGAAAAACTCCTTAACATGGTGGCATAAAGAGTGCTTGCAGGGTAAAAAACCCCAATATATCAAAACTCTTCAGAGACATTTGGTTTGTGTCAAATTGTCACTGAATGGTTACTAGAATTAGGTATGCTCAGAAGGTAATCACTGTAGAATGGTATTTTGAGTTCTGAGTATGGCAATGTATTGTGGGACAATATTTTATATACCAGATACTAAAATAAAATTGCAGGTGGAGAAAAGGGGACATGGCTGACAGAGCGTTATTGCAAGCTAACAAGCTCCTATGGACCTTGATGTAAAGTTGATTCAATCACATTTCAGAAGTAACTGTTAAAGAACAAGCTAATTTTCGTCTTCCATTCCCTAATCACTAAGGTTGGGATTTACATAGTTTCCTCAAGTATTTCTTTGAATGTGTTTGTTTGCTGTTATTTGTAACTATTCAATACTATAATTTTAAAATGGACTGGTTTTCCATACCTTTGTCTAATTCTGTATTTCTCTTTCCTGCATGGACACCTAACTCTTTTCTTATAATCTTCTTGTGGTGACATTTACGTAAGTGAAAATTTACTTTTCTGAAGTTGAAATACACAATTAAAATCAGCACTTGGAGGAATTCCTAAGAAAATAATAATTTGGTAAATGTTTGTAAAAAATGAACATAGTGTGATGTGAAAGGAGTCAGTTATGATCAAAGAACATGCTCCAAAGAACTTGAAAAAAATGAGGATTAGACAGTTATCTCTTCCTGGCCTTACTACAGGATATAAAAGGAAATTTTTAAAAATGTCATCTCCAGATATCAAAAAGAAAATCTAATATCCCAGACACCTTTGCTAATTTCAAATGTATAGGCCCTTCTCCATTCCCTATAACTTTTCCTGAAAACCTATGCTCTTGATCTTCATCAGAATCATAATACATTATCCATACTTACATATTTTATGCTTAGCACGTTAAAGGGATGTAATTAGTGCCTTTCATTAGCCTAATTTCTTGTGATTATAAATCCGAAATTAATTCTATTTTATTCGCTTTGTACAAGTACAACATAATTGTGATCCTGCACATTACTTCTAATCTGTAATTCCTTTGAGATATCACCCTTATTTGTTCTGCATACAGATACAAGAAGGGGAAGGAATTTGTTAGTTGAGAAAAAAAAAGATGAAAAGCATGAGTAATGGAAGTGTTAATGCCCAAGAATGCACAGACCTTTTGCTCTAGCACCAGTGATGCTCTTCTGCTCTAAGGCAGTCTTGTGCCGACAAATAAGTTAGAATAAGGCTTTCTACAATGTCAGGTGGGGGTAGCTGTTTGGTTTAAGATCTCTTCCATCAGAGATTCTCCTACTTCCTCATGTTAATGTGAAACTCCAGAGTGTGGATCCAGGGCTAGAAGTCCTACAAATGGGTTTTTAAATGAACCAAGAAACTCGTAGAGGAAGAAGGAATGTCAAAATCTGTGAATGGCCTAAAGAATAAAGTTGATAGCTGAAAGTAGTGGTTAAGAGTATCATGCTTGCATTTGAATAAGTAATCAATACCATGTATTATTTGACTTTATTTTAAAATGCCTAGAATCATAAAAACTCTACTCAGACTGATCCCTGAAGTTTCCTTTCTTTGCTTCCAGAAGCAAAACAACACCCCTGAATTTCCAACAGAGAGCAGAAAAAGCAATTTCCCATCCAATGCATTTAAAGACATGGGAATATAAAGAAGGAAAAAAGGACACCTGGTTACTTTGGAGTAATCAGACAAAAAAGGAGTCATAGAAAAAGGATCGCAGGAGCTCTACTCATAAAAAAAGCAAAACAATAGAAAACACATAAAAGAATCTCAACTTCTATCAGCTAGAAAGAAACATAGCTTACAAGAAAAAGCAAACGGTTTTTCTCATGGCTTCTCAAATGCAAGTCTTCCAGGATTCCCCAGTTATCAGTAAATCATATATCGGGTCAAAATTTTTCATTTACCTCTTCATTCTTTTTTGCAGTTCATTTTTTCAATTGTATTTTTTTTTTTCCCATGCCCTTGTTTTGTAAACACACGAAGGATTTGCTTAAGTGGAAATACTGTTTACAGTTCTGCATTGAGTATACCAGGGCACCTTTCCTTCTGTCTTTATTTATCTGCCTTCTTTGTGTTTTATTGTTTTGTAAGGAGAATGTGGTTTTTTCACATTCATGAATTGCAGATCAGTTTCCCATGAACTGGCAGGACTGATAGCAGTAGTTTTTCTTCTCAGCAATCTATAATTCCACTTCTTTCTCACTGCTTGTCTTTTATGTTTCCCCCTTATCTATTTCTTTCTCCCCATAGATGGGTAAATCTGCCTGGAATACTAGATGACAATTACGTTCTGCAGATGATTTCTGTAAATTGGTCTACTTTTCAAACACTTACAAGCAGAATTATTTTACCTGAGAGGACATCAACTTAAGAAAAGGAAGAAGAAATGTATGCATCATTTACATGGTTAAATATACAAGCTCCAGATTAAAAAGTGTCAATACTATTTACATGATAATGTTCATCAGCTTTATTCCTTAAACATACTTTTTAACATTAAAAATTCAAAGCATATTTTTCTAGCTAGTGCTATTTTTCAGTCTAGTTGTCCTCTGCATATTTGATATGCATTTAGCTATCTTATTTTTCTTCAGTTTTAGCCACAATATAATATACTTAAATTAGTCATTGATAATCTGAGAAAGATTATACAAAAGTGAGCATTTTGGGAAATCTAATTTTTAAAAATGATACTGTGTGTTTCATCCTAAACCCAAAAATGTTGTTGTAGAACAAAATAATGAAGTTTTACAGATCATGAAATTATAGAATTATGGAATAATTTGGGTTGGAAGGAACCTTTAAAGATCATCTAGTTCCAACCCCCTGCCATGGACAGGACACCTCCTCTTAGCTCAGGTTGCTCAAAGCCCTGTCCAGCCTCAGCTTGAACACTTGTGTTGGTTGGGCATCCACAACTTCTCTGGGCAATCTGTTCTGGTGTCTCATCACCCTTATTGTAAAGATATTTTTTTCTTTATGCCCAATGGTGCTGGTTTCAGGCAGGGATGAGCTGCTGTCATGCAGAGACCTGGCTGGCCCACAGTGGCTAATGGATCTTGTTTCATTCCATGAAACGTCAAGCTTCGTGATCAGTTTGCAAGGCATGCAGTTTGCAGCAGTTTGCAGGGTATGGAAAAAGTGACCCTGTAACTGATGTATTTTCTAAGTGAAGAGAGAGACAGAAAGGAAGAGATTGAAAATTATTATTTTCAGTTATTTTTTTTGTGGTTGTCATGTTTAACCTGGGCTCACAGTAAATACCTCTCAACCTCTCACTCACCCCCTTCCTCCCCCAGTGGAAGAGGAGAGTCAGAGGAAAAGACAAGGAAGCTCATAAAGTTGAGATAAGAACTAATAATTGAATATAAATGAAAATTATAGAGATACTACTAATACTAACAATACTACTACTACTAAGTAATTAAAATAATAGAAATTAGAATATATAATACAACTGCTCACCACCCACTGACCCACACACATCCAGGTCCCAGGCAGCAAGAGTCCAAGCCTGAGAGCCCTGAGAGCCAGAGCCCCAGGGTGACAACCCTACCAGGACAAAAGCCAGCTGACGCCCCACCCCACTTACAAATGAAGCCGCTCCACTGCTAACAGTTGGGCCAAGAGCTAACAAAGGAGCTAATGACCCAGCTAGCCCCAAGCCTTAATGACCCCTCCAGGTCACATGTTGCCTCAGAACTGGGCATGTGCACTGTGCCCAACCACTGAGCCTGACATACCACAGAATGAAACACTCTCTCAACCACCCTGGGCCAGCCAACAGCACTGTGAAGAAAAGGAACTCTTTCCTGCCTGAAACCAGCACAGTGGTATATATATTTTGTTATCAAGTGTTATCTTTCACAATAATAAATTTTGTTAAGTCTGCAACTGGAATTCTTCAAGTAGGATAAGGCCAATGAAAGGCTGCAGTACAAACATTCCATTATATTAGATGTAAGGCAGCTAACTTAATTTTTTAAAGTTGCGATACCTTAAAACTCTGTGATACAACCTTAATAACGTATCTGGAGTACTGGCATGACAAGCAGACATTGTTATGGCCTCAAAAATCTCTGAGAGAAGCATAAATTTAGTTAATTTTTGTGGAAATTTAACAGGCTTAGCATTTTGAACTTAGTGCATGCACTGTGTATGTCTGCTACAGAAGAGGAACCTGACTGTATTCCTACAGTTAGAAAAAATGAGTGAGGGGGCAACTAGCAATTTTTTGAATTATACCTGCATCACTGAAGAAAGAAGCAGGTAAGTAAAAAAACAGTTACAGATCACCAAAAATATCTTGCTGCTACAACTACCCGGAGCACCATAACCAAGTGTAACCAATTACAGAGACAAAATATTGCAAGGGTATAGTAAAAGAAGAAAATCTCAAATTCTCAGTATAATCAGATCTATTTCCTTTATCAGTCCCCTAAATAAAAAGCAATGACCTGACAGAAAAAGGGGAACCAGCTTTCATCTGAGGATTTTTCCTGGTAAAACTTTGAGCTCATGCTTTTCTTTTCCCCATTGTAGTGCCCAGCCTTGATGGAGTTGTGCCTGTGAGCCCGGCAGCAGCTTGGGAGCTGTGTGTGGCCGCCTGCCTGGAGATGCTCTGCTGACACCAGTTGCTCCAGATACATGCATTCCTCATGTTTGTGTGGCTTGCCTGTGACCAGTGGCTTTCTCAGCTGACCTTGGCAGGTAGACATATTTTCTTTTCTTTTTTCTTCTATTTTTTCCTTTTTTTGATATGAAAGAATTTGTGTATCTGTTCCCAACTGCCTGTGTTGTCCATGTTGAGAGGTTAAGCAGTGCAGAAGGCTTTCTGCAAATTTGCTGAACTAAATCTATTCAGAATTTACCAATTTTTTTTTTTTTTTTTTTTTTTCCCCGACAGAAATATATTTAAACCCATCAGTTTCCATGAACATGTACTGGCTGAAGTGCCCTGTAGGGGAGAAATGTATAGAGTCTCAGCTTTGTAAGTTTTCAGGTTTATAAGTTTCTGAGTTTTAGTTTTAGGAGATATTTTCTTTAGGTTGTATTCATTATTTTATCATATGCATTAGGTACTCTTACTGTTGACCTGGCTTCATAAAACAGTTGCAACATATTTATTTTAAGATATAACTAAAGATTTCCATAGCTTAGTGATAACTGAGACATCATTTCTGGTTCTTTATATTGGAAAGATATTTCAAATGGTTTATCCACATGTAAAATAAAAATCAAATTATAACATTACATCAGAATTATTCATATCTAGGTTTGATTTAATAGGGCAGAAAACAGATGTTTCAGTCTACTTCATTCTGTCTGAAACCTGAACATCAAAAGATGTGTATCTATAGACTTAAGGATTCAACTTGCAGATACTATTTTTGAACTGAAGTAGTATTTTGGAGAGTTTTCATTCACCATTTTGTCAACTGGTCATTCACTACTATGAAGTGCTTTTGCATTTTTTGCAGCCATTGCTCATTTATATTGTCCTAATTGACTTCTTGACAGGCTTTTCTACCTCACTGCTCAGCTTCTTTTCAGGATCATTAATGACTAAATTGGAAATCATGTATTCAAGTGCAAATCTCTGAGGGATTTTTCTGACAATCTTCTGCACTTGTGAAAACTATTTCTGCCACGTTTTTTCTATCTCTTAATAAGTAATTTATTTATCCATTTTAGTTCCATTTTCCATAGTTATCTTCATCTCTTTAAGAGCCTTTGGCAGCAGGCATTGTTCTATGCCTTTTCAAAGTCGAGGTTCACTGTATCAGCCTGCTTGCTCAAGCCTGGAGGCTTGATGACTACTTCAGAGAACTGTGTGTTTGTGAGAAGTGCAATTCCTTTGGAAAAGCCATGTTGCTCTTCCCTAATGGTTCATATTTATGAGCCATAATGGTTCATATTTATTCAGGTGCACATTAATTCTATTTTTCAGCCAGTTTCAACTAATTAACTTGCTGCACACGTTGAGTTACTGGTCAGTCCTTGGATTCCCCTACAGCTTTCTGAAATAATTGGTGTCACATTAGCCGTGTGTCACTCCTCTGCCTCCACACTGTTTCTGAGAGAGAGATTTGTGATTTATGATTCATATTTTGGTGACTCTAGAGCCCAAAGGTAAATAGCAATTAGTCTTGCAAATTTTTTACTATTAATTCTGTCAATTCCTTCAGTAACTGCTTCTGTTGATGGTTGGGCGTATATTTGAATGTGTTTATAGTAAAAAAAAAAAAAAAAAAGCCCAGAAATCTCCCTGAACTTATTCATGTTAAGCAGAAATATAAGCAAGTGATTTTTCTTCTCTGCTATGGCCTCCTTTCCTCAGCATGCCCTTTTCATGACCTGATTCATTCCCATGGGCTCCAGACTCCCTAGAAGGCTTCTTCCTCATCTGTTTGAAAATAGTTTTATTCTTTGTGTTTGTGATGTTACTCAAACACATTTTTGGTGCTGCTATTTTGTGGTTTTACATATAACTGACATCTTTGTGATGATTATTCCTTCTACTGCCCAAATTTCAACAGAGTTTAAGGTTTTTAAAGGACTTCCCTTTCTAATGATACCCCCTAGCCTGTTGGATTTTCTCAGGTCTTTGCTAGTAGGTTGTATATCTTTATTTTGAGAAGCCATATGGTGCTACTAGATAGTCTCTGTGTCACTGGGAATGATTAATTTCTTTAACCTTTTTCTAACAACTTTTCTCATTTATGTGTGATTTCTCCTTTTAAAATCTATCAGCAGCAGACCTTTTGATTTAGTAACTTCAGGATTTTGAAATCCAAGTGTCCTATGGTTATTCATTACACAATGACATCTCATGATATCACTTGAACCAGTTCCTGTACATTGGTCTGGGCCAAGCCTAAAAACCTGTCATTGACAGTGTCTAGACATTTAATCTCAAAATCATACACCCAGGATGCCAGGAAACACTTTTACTCTCTTGTTGCTTGCGTTTCCTTTCAGGTTCCAAACTCTGCTTTAGTACTGTGAACCCACTGTCAACATCTTTGTCAGGTGCATTAATATATTCCAAAGAGTTGGGTTTGGGGTTTTTTGTTGTTGGTTTTTTTTTTTTTTTTTTTCTAATATGGTTCTGGAATATTTTACCAGGTGGATTTTGTGTTCGGTATGGAGAACACAGCTTGTCTTGTTTGGTTCTATGCAACTTTGCAAAGTACAAATGCAAAAAAAAATTGATAATAAAATAAATAGTCCTATGACTGTGGCTTCTTCTTCTGTAGGTACTGAGGCATGATAACTTCTAACTGGTTTTTGGCTTGTATACTACTGTGCATACCTCTTGGTATTTTAAAACCACTCGGCTCTCTTAGAGCACTATCTGTATGACTGTTTCCTATATTCTAGTCACTCACATCTCTGAATCACACACCAATGTGAAAAATAAGATACAAAAGAAATATGAAATACAAGAAAGTTTGTAACAGGACAAATTTATGGGAAACAACTCAAATGGTTTCCTTTAATGTGATAAGTGGGTATGTTGCACAATATTCTCATTTCTTGACCACATAAACCTTCACAGTAATTTTTCTGGGCTGTACTTGGGTGAGGAATACTGGTTTAATTGATATCAAACTCTTTCAAGACAGTGTCAGTGAATATAGGATTGAATTGGGGTTAATGTTTGAAACATGTCCTAGTATCCCCTTCAATCACTTCAAAACAAGAGACAAAATTTGCCAAAGTAGGCAAATTGTAGAAAATTATTCCTAAGGCTTGGACAGGTGTGGTCCAACAAATACTAATGAAAGTTCTTTAAAACTATGAAATATCAAGTATAAATGCATGTTTATTTCCAAGCTGTATGACATAAAGCATTATATTTATATGTATTATATGTTGAAAAGGTTCTAAAGTGCTATTTGTAAATGCCTACTTTTTTATTGACCTAATATCCTGAGAGTTCTAATTTACTAATAATCTGTATCCTCTTCCCCTAACTTTCATCTTGAGGGCTGTAGTCCTCCAGGCTATTCCATCCATATGGGAAAAAGAAGATAGAGCTGACTTTCACACTGAATGCCTGTAGTACATCGACTGAAGCAACCCCTACAAGTGAAAACCCTAGCGTATTCTGGGTCTAGAAGGGACAGTCCTTTGCTCTTGGTAGGCTGTGCAACACAGCTGCTCCATCAGCTGGAAGTAAGATCTTTGTTTCATTGTCTGCCCAAGAGGTTATTCATCAGAGAAGAGTCTGCTTCACGTTTGCTGATTTCATGTGTGAACATTCTTTGTACTTGTGGAATTCAGTAGATTAGTTAAATGCCTACTGCAGTTTAGGTGTCTGTCATTGGCGAAGAGAGGGAGAACTGGGCTAGGAAGTGGCTATAGGTTTTTAAAATGTGAAGACCATATTCATCCAAATTCTCGGGCCTGTCCTTCACTAAGGCAGTCACAAAATTATTTTCCAAAACCTTGCCTGATTGTTATGTTATGTTATGTTAAACTTAAAACCTAGCACCATGTAGTGCTCTTTTGGGGGACAATAAATATGGACAATCACATCTATCTTCCTGAGTGAGGATTCAGATGAGTACAAGCAGCTATTAGAATCTAGCTTAGTGAAGCTGTTGTAGTTGTAGATTAACTTGTCTTTCAATTGTCTTGGCTGTGCAGTTTACATGAGATCTAACTGAACACCACAGAAACCTTTTAGTGTTAGCCAGCAACAGATTATAAAGTATCGGTCTATCTAACACTTTTGCACAACTATGAAGTTGTTCAACACCTCCAGAACAAAGAACTGATTTCATAGAAATGCTTACAAAACCCCAACCCAAACCAAAAATCTTCCAAAACTGAAGACAGTTATGCATGAAAAAATAATCTGAGTATTACTTTTCTCAGACAAGCACAAACCAATGACATATGTGTCAGAGGTAAAAAAGAGTGACAGAATTTAAGAGCTGTAGAAGCACAACAGCATCTTGTCTGCTACACTGCTCTGCTTAATCTCACAGTGAACCAGAAGAAGAGGAAATTATCAAACATCTAGAGGGAAGATAATGAAATGGGATCACATTGCTATTGATTAATGTGCTCATCATATTTATAGTCATCCCGTCTCCATCTTCTTCCCTAAACTGTTGCTTCAGAGAGGATGATCAGCATTGCAAGAGATTCTGTCTCTATGCAGGGATGAGCTTCTATTTGTCCCATGACAAATGACATTTATATCTATCACCAGAATGTATGAACTTAGTCAGTTACTGTGAATGCAGTTCACAACAGATTTAAGCAGGTCTCCAATGCTGTTGAAAATAGGATAATGGGTCCTCATACCCGGATTTTACCTGGTCCCAGGGAGTAGAAGTCTTTAAAACAGAAATAATAAATCTTAGTGTCAGTTAGGCTGTATGGATGAAGGATACTAAAATTATGATTTGTAGTTCTGAAAATAAGCAAAGGTATTCCAAATTTGAGGTTTACATCTGTTATGATCACTATATCTGAGCTGTTGAGTTTATGATTTGAAGTAAGAACCGGTGGTGAAATAAAAGGAACTTAGATCATTATGAGCAGATTTGTTTTCTCCAAATCTAATAGTCTATTAACACATATCAGCATCTAAACATTCATTATAATGACAGAACTCCCAGTTTACTCTAGTACTTCATGAACTGTACAGTTCCTGTACTTCACATCTTCCCGTTTTCATGGTATCCATGCTTCAAAACTTTACTAAAAGCTGGGCTGTGGTTTTAATAAGCACAGAATGATGCAAGATCTAACCTTTTCAGGCTTTTTTTTTAGTTAAAATGATTCTGCTGTTACTTTATGATTTCTTATCTGTATTTCAAGTGCCTTACTTGAGTTTTACAGATACTTTGAAAGCATCCTGATGTTCCTTACACTTTTTTTTACACAGTGAAAGGTAGTGTAACCATGTATATTCCAGAAAAACTTCCAGACACCATTTTAAAGTACGTGTCATTCAGGCCTACGTGTTAGTACTGGTTTTCTTTAATCCAGCCGAAGTTACAGTCACTTCATCATCATCTGTCTGAAAATATGTTCTGACACTCACTTGGATTACACTGAGAATTTCTGTCTTAATGAACAAAGTAATGCACAAAGACATTATTCGTATGTATCGTTCGGTTACTTAAGAATATTTACCACACATGGTAAATCAGTGTTTTCCCTTCGTCTATCTTTCATATAAAATCACACTTAAATCTTGAGGTCTCCATTTGTTCAGGCAAAATCTGTTGGTTGTGGGTTTTGTTGTTGTTGTTTTGGTTTGTCTTTTTCTTAATTTTTCTGTTGTCCAAGTCACTCTATCTCATCTTTAATACCAAAAGGACTAAACACGGCTTAGTAAAACAAAACAGAAACAAACACTCTTGGAATAAGGGCTGACTAGTTTTTGTACCATTTTACAGGAAATGTCCCCAATAGTCTAAGCCTCTAGTTTCCATTGTACCAAAACTAGTTGTATTTCTTAATTTAGGCCCTTCTGAAACTTTCAGCTGCCCCACCTCCCTTACCTTTTGTTGTCTGGTGCACAAATACAAATACAATATTCACATCATCTGTTCTCTTCCTCTTGAAGAATTAATAAATTCATTGCTGTCGCAGAGTTAACACTTTTTCGCTTTCAGCTGTGTTTTTCTTCATTCACTGGTTTCAAATGAATAATCTTTCAGTTCTTTCTGTGATGTTTACAGGGAATTTACAAGGGCGACTGTCAGAACAATATCAGATATCCTAGTAACATCCTTTTCTTCTTCTTCCAAACTTTTAAGGTATACATTTTATATCTGAGTTATTATCTTTCTTTTTCTGGGGAGGAATTCACCACTTGATGCAGGTTGCTTCAGGGCCCAGAGGGAGTCAGGCTACTTTGTGTGAGATGAACTCCGTGGCAGTTTCTCTGACTTTCCCCTTAAATTGAAGAAAATGATGTCTGAGATGGGGTACTGCACTGACAGGCACAGCCTCTCCGGAGTTGCGTGAAGCCACAGTGCCTCAGCAGAGATCTGCAAACTCCTTCAACAAATGGTTAAAAGCACATGTGTATACTCTGGGCTATAATTAGAAGAATAAAGTAGGGTTGCAGCATGTCACGTCACCTCTATAGGCATTTCATGCAGGCAGTGCTTATTACTGTTTCTTTATATTTGTTCACAAGGCCAGCTACACTTACAGGGAAACAACACAACCGTCTTTGATGGGAGTGGCTATGAAAATAGAAATCCACTGCAAAGGCAAGAAAGATTTTTTTTTCTTCTTTTGAATTATGTTTTGTTTTTCCTCACCTCTTCCTCTGAAGCATTAGGTATTGGCCATCTGTGAATGCAGGGAGCTCCAGAGAAGACACCACCAGTGTTCAGGTGGCATTCAGTGAGGCCAATGGCCCAAAATGTCAGTTGTGCTGTTCTTGCTCTTACGCTGTCCTGCAGGAAATCTGAATCAGATGGAGATGAGAAACAGAACCACACCACTCAGTGACACATAAAGTTAATTTTATTTAATGAGCTATAGAAGGTGAGTAATAAGTTCTATTCTAAGATTTCTGTTGCACAGCACTCACAGACTTCTCACTCACAATAACCAAGGCCCTCCAGTCCAGGTCTCACCCAGCACCACACATCTGGGGGAGCATGACACCAGTCTAACTTCTCAACATCTCCAAGTCTGCTGGCAGACTGAGTAACAGTTCCACCTTGGATTCAATCTTTCTCACGATTTTGGACATCTATGCATGGAGTTCCCCTCACCCACCCAGAGGCTATTGTTTTCACTATTTTTTGCTTTCTAAAATAGATTTGATAAACTGTTAATCATGTAGCCCAGGTCAATTTATTTTGAGTTTCCCTATACACGATTTCTGCCAGAGCATCAGGAGAGAGCGTCTTCTTGCTTTTCCTCCTCCTAATACAACCTCTGGAAACCTCTTTGGTTTGTGACATGGTTGTCTACACTGCTTAGACTAGGGAAAATGTATTTTTGAAAAACGTTTAGCTTAAAGGATCCCAAGGATCCAGAGGATATGGGGCAGAAAGTTACCGGGACCCCGGGGAAGGAAAGTTTGGCCTATAGTTCAAGAAAGAATACTACTCTCTCAGTATGCTTAATTGCTTATACAACTGAAGATAGTTAATTAGAAAAAAAATGGCTTTTGCAGAGATGCCAACTCCTCTGATGGTAAAATATGGCAAATAACCCTGGTAAAAATCAATATGGCCAAGGTATTAAACCCCAAACTATATTTCTTATTTAAGATTTTTTTTTATTATGGAAACCTTCTCCCTTGACTATACTGTCACTTAAAATATCACTGTAATACAGGAAAAATATGGGTTTTCTATACTATTGATTGTGCTCTGCATGAGTATAAACAGTGTCACCATATGGAAGGCAGATCAATAGGTCAGAACTTACTGATGATATAAAAATTCCGCCAGGTTTCAAGATAAATACATCAGGTCTTTCAACTATGGTTATAAAAAACTGCCTATTTTCTTTTTACAAGTTGTCTTAAAGAACTAGAAAACTGTTACTTACCTTGCAGTCTATTCTGTTCTGGCAGTTTTATTGTCTTCTTTCTGGCATGCGATGGAAAGGGTATATATTTTCAGCATGGAATTGTTTAAGATATGAAAACACTAAGCTCTGAATAGCCTTTCATCAAAAAGAAAATCTCACCTCCAAGGTCTTTTAAGAGAAACAAAACACTGAGATGCCATTGGATCAAATGTATGCATACAAGCAAGGGATGAAATATATACATATAAAAGACACCAACTCCTCCACCCCTGGCCCTGTCATGAAAAATGGCTTTACCTCAAGTTTGGCATCTCATCTCTTATTTGCACTCAGTAGCAAACTCATTCAAAAACTCTAGCTGAACTAAGTTAGATGCAGGAATACATGTCATGCCTCTGTAATGAGGAAAGCCAATAGGATGATGAATATTAAGGACTGGCTTCAGATATAAGGTCAGCTGAGCTATATTGCATCATTTTTAGATTTTGTCAAGAGAGGATCATTATGGTACAATAAACCTTCTCCAGTGATGTAAAAAAACTCTGTTCAGCATTCCAGCTTGCTGCTTGTTATGAGAGAGACTAAAGCACCAGAAGGTCATAAGGGCAGAATATTTAAATCCTACGTTATTGTAGGGTACATTCACAGTCACTCTATCAGGCTTTTCATCAGCAGATAGAACTTTTGAACTAATGGACATGCACCAGGAATAAAGACAGGAAAAAAAAAATCACAAAGAAGATGAATAGGTAAAAATGGCCAGTGTTATTTTAGGTAAATAGAGAACTTGGATAACTAAAATATTGTTTTGTTTTCCCCACTACTGTCCTCACAGCTCAGCTATTCTGTGCTTGGCAATTGCAGGACAAGAGAAAACAGGTCATAGTACTCAGGCATGTAAATATTTCCATAAGCATAAGGAAGAACAAGATCTGAACAGTTTGTAGCTTATAGCCATGCTATTGAAAAATATGAGATAGAAAACAAATATCATTACTCAGTAATTATTTGAAAATATTTAGCTCAGGGTTAAGCTGTAGTGATGTTGGCTCAAACTGTACGCAAACTGTAATGTTAATGCCAGCAATGGAGCTTAGCTTAGCTGACTCAGCTTAGCTTCAGCCTTGAAGAAGCCCCTGTACGGGCTTCTGTTCCCTGACAAAACCAAACACCAGGCAAATCCATATTCGGGTGAGTTGTCACAGGCGTTTCTTTTCACATAGTAAATAATTTAATTGGACCACGCATTTGGAAATTTCCAGAAAGGTAACTTGTTTTGTTGAATGCTGCATTTATTATAACCTTGATAATTTCAGTGGAATGAGTTATTTTCACAGGCAAATGTTCTTCTGCCTCTAGATAGGTGCCAATCTGTCTACTGAAAATAACAGTTGGAATGCCGCAAAGATGAATTTTAAAACTTGAAGTTTTTGAAGTAAGCCACATCAGAATATGATTAAATATTCATTTGAAGAGCATTGTTTACATTAATGGCTTTTTGTGTTCTATTAAATTACCAAAAAGGCCTCATATTTTCCTGGTGTACTTCAGAATCAAGTATTTGCTTGATTCTCAAACCCGGCATCATAACATAATTACAAGTCACTTGTAATTGAAGAGCAACAAAGCTGGTGAAGTGCCTAGAGAATAAATCCTATGAGGAGCAGCTGAGGGAACTGGGGTTTAGTCTGGAGAAAAGGACACTCAGGGGAGACCTTATCACTCTCTACAACTACCTGAAAGGAGGTTGTAGTGAAGTGGATGTCAGTCTCTTCTCACAAGTAACAAGTGATAGGACAAGAGAAAGCATCCTCAGGTTGTGCCAGGGGAGGTCTAGATTGAATATTAGGAAAAATTTCTTCACTGAAATCAGTGATTTCAGGCATTGGAACAGGCATTGGAACAGGCTGCCCTTGGAAGTGGTTGAGTTACCATCCCTGGAGGTTTTTAAGACGTATAGAACATGGCACTTAGGTATAAGACTTAGTGGTGGACTGGGCAGTGTTAACGGTTGGACTTGATCTTAAAAGTCTTTTCCAACCTGAAAGATTCTATGGCTCTATGGTTGTCCTGTGAGATCTTTCCTGTAAGAGTTCAGTTATTTTGGATTGAACTTTAACTATAAAGCTTGTAAAGGCTCATCGTGTTCCCAGTTGAGTTAATAGGCGTTGTTTACAGACACAGATGAAGACAACCCTAAATGAATACTGAGATTTTTGTTTTATCTTGTGTTTTGTTTTTTTTTGCAGCTAGCCAGTTGAAAGCACATATTGAACAATAATAATTGTTAAACAGCCATTAGGAATGAGTGACATCCAGCAATTTTACAGGTAGTCATACAAGAATAACAGTTATAACCATTATATACCTTCAAACAGCCTTAGGAGTATAGTACTGTAATTATGGAAGCTTTCTTTGCAACTCTGAAAGTCTACTGGGTGTTACAATAATGTGAGTTTATTTTTATCCTGGTTGCCTAAGAAGAAAAGTTTTATGCAATCATATTGTCCATGTTCATTTATCTGTCTGTCAGTCAGTTAGTCTCCCCAATAACTTCGACCCGGTATGCAATTTCAACCAAATTTCTTAAAAGTCTTTTCCAACCTGAAAGATTCTATGGCTCTATGGTTGTCCTGTGAGATCTTTCCTGTAAGAGTTCAGTTATTTTGGATTGAACTTTAACTATAAAGCTTGTAAAGGCTCATCGTGTTCCCAGTTGAGTTAATAGGCGTTGTTTACAGACACAGATGAAGACAACCCTAAATGAATACTGAGATTTTTGTTTTATCTTGTGTTTTGTTTTTTTTTGCAGCTAGCCAGTTGAAAGCACATATTGAACAATAATAATTGTTAAACAGCCATTAGGAATGAGTGACATCCAGCAATTTTACAGGTAGTCATACAAGAATAACAGTTATAACCATTATATACCTTCAAACAGCCTTAGGAGTATAGTACTGTAATTATGGAAGCTTTCTTTGCAACTCTGAAAGTCTACTGGGTGTTACAATAATGTGAGTTTATTTTTATCCTGGTTGCCTAAGAAGAAAAGTTTTATGCAATCATATTGTCCATGTTCATTTATCTGTCTGTCAGTCAGTTAGTCTCCCCAATAACTTCGACCCGGTATGCAATTTCAACCAAATTTGAAAGTGCAGCTGAGGACTCAAAGCTATTAAGTTCGTACAAGCTTCATGAAAATAAACTATTGCATAGAACTTGAAGGTTGAAATTAGTGTTCCCTTGAGTGAAAGATCACATTCTGAGTACAAGAGCTTTGTCTGACAACTGGCCAGTTAGTACTTGCTGGCCAGATCAAGTTATTTCAATGGGAGAAAGATAATACAGAGCCATCTGACACCAATCTACAAAAACAGTCCCCTGTCTAAAAAAAAAAAACCAAAACACCAACCCCAAACAAAAACTCCTTCATTTCCTTTCTGGCTTCTAACACAGAATTCCTATTGCTTTCCTTGGAAATCTGTTTTGACATTTACAGATTGATATTGTGCTATTGATGAATTTGCAGCAGTATTATATCTCATTTTAAACTCCTTTAAAAAAAAATTTGTTCTGCAGTTAGCTTTTTAAGCACTAACTACTGCTTACAGCATCCTTATGAGACAGCTACATGTTACTATCTGTGTTTCCCAGAAGTTGCATTCCAATACAAGATCAGGTTGAATCTGTGCTGAGAAACAAAGTTAGACTGGTATTGTTCAGATCTTTGTCAAAAAGAAAAATAGCTCTTCACAAACTCACTATCTCACACAGAGTTATGCTTGACAGTTCTAGTATGTCATTTATATCAACATTTTCCATATTTTAAAATAAATTAGCAATTTTTTTTTTCCACGGTAAAACTTGGTCAACAATTACACCTCATGGAACTTTTCTTCTTCGCTCATTTGTTGCAGATTAACTTTATATATAATCACAGTATTATGGTGTTGTGATTTGAGACTGTCATAGAAATAAAAGAGTTAACAAATCAGTTAAATGGTTGGAGTTCGTTACTAATTAACTATACTGCTAACTGTAATCTGGAAATGCTGTGCTTGAGATTTGTCAATGTGTGAATTAATCCAGAAGAAAGAATGTGGAAAACCTGGCCTATTATAGAAGCACCTTGGGTGATTTGATCCTGAAGAGTCAGTTTACACATTTTGCTGCTTTAAAATTCTGCCTTGAATTTAACTACAGAAGTACTCACCAAGCAGGTAAACATCAAATTCCCTTCCATTTTCAAGTAAAAACCTTGTGCCAGTGATGTTTTGTGGCAAGTTGATCTTTCAGTGAATGACACATAACAGCACCAGATTAACTGCCCCTTTTTGTCTCCTATAACAAAACGGCAAAGGGATTTATAATTTTCTACCTTCTCCCTGATACTATAATGTATTTTTATTCTCTAAAATAAACAGGCATATTTCATAAAAGCTTCTTTTCATTCACATTGACTCTTAATGAGACTACTCCTTAATATGCTGTTTCCCTTTCTAATTAAGATGACCAGAACTGAACACTGTACTGCAGCTGAGCTGTGTAATGGTACCCAGTTGTTTTTGTTGAATGGCTGTGCCTGAGCAATGGCATATACCGTGCCGTGTGTACAAGCAGTTCATCTTAACCCTTGCAGTATGCATTGCTTTGTACTTGTTAACATTATCTTCCTATGGCAAATACTTCACAATCTCTTTCCTTTACCTAACTGCCTTGAAAACCTCTACAATGTATTCTACAGCTGCAGGCCGCAAAATTTTTTAATCATTTCAGACCTGACTCTTTTCTGCTTATATTCTCTTCTAAATCATTAATTATTGCACTGAAATCTTCTAGTGCTGGCTGGAAAACCTGTGCGTTTCCACAGATCAAAAATATGATAAATGTTTAACATTTATTTTCTTTATTTCCACACTGAATTTATGCACCTAGTTATTTGATAATTAGAGCTAATTATGCAAATTAGATATCACTAATTACATTAAATCCACATTACATTTAGGGGTAAGTCTGTAGCTGTGAGATGGAACAATGGATTACTCTGCAGCTGTATCCGGGTCCCCACTGCTGTTGCAAGGCTCCAGAAGCTCCATTTGCATCGTGCAGTGAAGCTCAGTAGGCAAGAGAAGTTATCACAATACTTCACTGACATCATGTACCAACTGGGACAGCCACTGCCTCGGTAACCTTTACTCCTGTTCAGCTGCACCTTGGTGTGAGTACCCTGGAGGTCCTGTTCCTGCATGCCTAGACTCATAACCTTCTAATTTGCTTTGAAGTATAAGGATGTGATGTGAGCTCTTCTTTCTCCTACTATTCTTAATCACAGTTCAATTATTTGAGTTTATATTGATAAAACTTGAGCAGTTTCCATAGTGACCATAATGATCAGAACATTGTAATGTGGTATACAAACACTGTTCAGTTTGGTAACTTAAAGTGTGATGAAGCCAAGTAAAGAGCATATAATCAGTGACTTACATTCACTAGTTTAGAATTGGACCTACATCTGGCTGACCTTTACTTAAACACCAAGAATTTCCTGGTCCTTAACACTACTTTTACACCTCATGGGGAAAAGCAGTACCCTTCAAAGAGTAATTAATTTCTTCCTAAAGTAGCTTAGATCTGATATATGAAGTTGAGGAAGATCCATCCTCAAAAAGTCTTCATCCCATTGATAAATATCCTCAGCTTTTATACTGTCACACACTTTGACACCTAAATGATAATGCTACCTTACATCTACATGCCTGAATTTGGGCTTCTGTTCTAAGATCCATGGCTAATAATATGCAAAGACACCAGTTTTCTCATCTACTCAATTACCACAAAGGAAAAAGCAGGAAAATAATATGAAGAAGAGAGTAGTTGCTGTATTTGAGGGCAGAGGAACATGGGATCCCAGTGGGATCCTGTATGAGAATAATCATCCCAAATGTTATGAGACTATATTAACATAACTTATACAAACATGAAAATTCACATTTTTCAGATGTGATCTTCATTATCTCTTGACATCTTTGTTTTCCATGTGAATGGCTTAGATCGGTGGAATTTGTCAAAGCTGTAGTGACTTCTTCTAATTTTAGGATGCAAGCCCTTCTGTTGGTTGTCCTTTTCAACCCATCTTAGTTAAAACATAGAGAGAACTACATTTATGGTTTCTTTCACATAAATACAGTCAAAAGAAATTACATTCACAGTTTTATGTGTAATTCCCCATCTTTTTGTGTCAATTGAAATACGTCCCAAGTTATTGTTCTCTCTCCATGCCCCTTGTATTCATATTTCTGTATCTATGCCCTTCTTTCAACAAGATATCCTATATTTACATATAGACTTTTTATTGCCAATCTTGTACCCTGTTCCGTAGAAACTTTTATTTGCTTTAAACATAAGCAGTTATAAAAAGCACCTGGCACCTCCTTCAAAATGCCTCTGGATGGCCAAGTTATATTTATAACCAGCAAAAGGTTGGAACTTTCTTGACTTAATTTGAGAAATGGGAAGTTTCATTAAAAGTATTTAACACTTAATTTTTGAAAGAATTATTGTTTCCTTGGCTGTTGTGCTGGGTTCAGTCAGGAAAGAGTTAACTCTACCATGGCTGCTAGGAAGCTACTGGATGTTAGGAAGTTCCTGGATACTGGGAGAAGTACTGATAAGTTCTTAGCTGGCGCTGGGGAATGCCTGCACTGAATTCAAGGTCTCTCTCCACTTCTGATCCTGCAGCTCTTGCTGTCTCGCTACAGGCAGCGTAGGGGACACACAGTTCAGACACCTGACACAAACTGACCAAGGGAGTATTTCATTCCACAGTACGTCATGCTCGGGGCAGAAGTGAGGCGGGAGGGTGGGGGCAC
>NW_010248056.1:0-1587 GCF_000690775.1 Eurypyga helias
GAGTCTGAGCAAGCCCCACAAGCGAAAGCATGACCACAATATCTAACTGACCCACCAACTCGCAAATGAATGAACAAGCAAAAGAATTAGTGAAAGAGTTAAGGATCTAATGGAGGAGTTAGCAAAAGAGTAAAAAGCGTAAAAAGAGTAATGAACCCCAAGACCACTCCTCATTTATGTACTGAGCCAGATGTACTATGCAATGAAATACCCCTTCATCAGTTTGGGTCAGCTGTCTGAACTGTGTGTCCCCCCCGACTGCCCTTAGTGAGAGAGTTGGGAACGCAGCTGCAGTATAAGAAGCTAAGAAAGACTTTGAGTTTGGTGCAAGCACTCCCCAGCACCAGCTAAAAAGACACCTTATTGGTACTTTTCTCAGAGTAAACCCAGAAACCTAGCTTCATACCAGCCACTGTGAAAAAAGTTAACTATTTTCTTACTAAAACAAGCACATTACCAGCACATTTTCCACCCCTTATTTCATACATCTACATCATGCTCAGGTCCCACACTATTCCATAAATTCTCGTCAACTAGTTCTTCCTTTTCCATCCCATCCTACATAGATATCATTGCCTTAGGCTGTATCCTTCCATTCTGACACTTCAGTCATCGAAGCCATCCCACCATCCCACAGGTGTGTGACATCTCTAACGCCTCTTATTTATTTCCCATGCTCTGTGCATTTGTATAGAGGCATTTAAGATGGGCCCTCGATGAAGCTGATTTGATGACTGGAACAGCTGGAATTCTCTTGTCTTGCTCACCAGGTGCTTTTCTGGTGATCTGTGGTCTTTCTCCAGTCTCTGGAGTGTTGGTGGCACTAGCCTCCAACAGGTAGTATTGGGATGGTCTGAGATTCCCCTCCCTTGGCAGCTTTAGTTTAAAGCCCTCTTTAGCAGCTTGGCGAGCCTTTGCTCAAAGACGTTCTTTGCCTTTTCTGTCAGATGCACCCCATCCGCTGCCAGTAGACCAGGTTTCTCAAGGCAAACCTCATGGTCTACAAAGCCAAAGCCTTGGCTGTGACACCAGTTGTGCAGCCACCAGATTTGATTTGCCTTTCTAACACCTTAACTTTAACTGGCAGGATTGATGGAAAAACTACCTGCGCTGCAGAGTTTCTTACCACTGCACGCAGGGCTCTGTAATCCTTTTTGATAGTCCTCAGACTGCTCCTGGTTGTATTACTGGTTCTCACAAGGAATAACAGCAGCAGCTAGTAGTCAGTAGACCTAACGAAGTTTGGTATTCTCTGAGTGGCTTCCCTGATACGAGACCCAGGTTAGCAGCACAACTCTCTAGAGGTATGTTGGGGTGGCAAATGTGTGCCCCCATACCTCTCAGAAGAGAGTCACCTGCTACTGTCACCTGTCACTTTTTCTTCAAGAAAGACATTGAAATGCTGGAGCATATCTGGAGAAGGGCAATGGAGCTGGGGAAGGGTCTAGAGCACAAGTCCTGTGAGGAGCAACTGCGGGATATGGGGTTGTTTGCCTGGAGAAGGCTCAGGGCAGACCTGATCGCTCTGTACAGCTTCCTGAAAGGACATTGCAGAGACGTGCGGGTTGGTCTCTTTTCCCAAATGAC
>NW_010248057.1:0-2710 GCF_000690775.1 Eurypyga helias
ATTCTATGATTCTATGATTATCTTTAGCTAGGTGGCTTGTTTCAAGTCATAAATCTTCATAAATACAAAGTCAGAGTTGTCACCAATAAGTTCATGTTTATCGGAGATCTTATTTATAACCTTCTAAAAGTTCAGAAGAGTAGCTTCATTCACACTGTTTTATTTTGTTCCTGTTCCTCCGCCCAACTAACAAGGCATGGTTTGGGTTTTATCAGGTTTTGAGGTTTGGTTTCATTTGGGGTGTTTTGGGGGGTTTTATTGTTTTTTTTTTTTTTTAATATAAGTACTCAGGAATATTTTGCCACTTACTAGAAGAAACCTAAAATTTGTTTGATAACTAGTACCATCTTTACTGGAAGCATAAATCAAACAGAAAAAAAAAGCTTACAAATTATTCACAAGATTCAAAATTTACTGACTTTCTAGAATATTTCTAGCTATTACATGGAAGCTTGACATAAAAAAAAAAAAAGTTTTTTAAAACTTTTGTGTATGGCCATTATGTTGTTCTTTGATTTCTTCACTTGGGGCAGTAATTTAGAACTATCCTCTCTACCTAACCGGCTGTTTTCATAAAGCCCACAGAACTCCATTTTTTTTATGACCTCTGACTGATGGAATCAACTAGCAGGTTCAACAGACTGTGATCAGAAAGAGGAGACAGACAGATAGATAGACTGACAGCATGATCACAACTGCTTCTATTTGTAAGTTTACCTTGCTTTCTTAAATCTGCAGCATTCATCATATTCCCAGTTTTAGAAATCTATCTACTGCACTAGGAAGTTAATTTGTTTAACTTAACAGTGTTCTGGAATAAAAATGTAACTCCACCCCTACAAGTTCACTGTTATCTTCAACTTGCAGCAAGGAAGTTCTAACCGGGCTTTCCCAAGTGAACCCTCTACACATCCTAGAACACCATCAATCAACATTAGAGGTGGATTTTTTTTTTAATTAAAAAACAGCTGGGAAAACTGTACTTTCACATTGGAAAGCAGATATGAAGTTAATGCTTTCCGTTATACTGCTTTGACAACTTTAAAAGGAAGCCTTACTAGAATTAACAACAATCCATTCTTCCAACTTCAGAGATAGCCTAGTTCAGGGTTTATACAGTACATATGCACGCATGCGCTACACTTCATAGACATGAGTTATACTTTAACATTTCAATCTGTTTCAGTTTTTGACACTTCAAACAACTTCTAAGGCAAAAGAGTAATGGATGCTGACAGATCTTAAATAATATTAAAACTGTATTATGTAACATGATTGTTACAGTTATTAAATGAAGCTAACTGACTCTAACAAGCAGATTAAGCATCTGTAGAAAAGCACAGCTGGTCCTCCTAAATAATGGTCTACTTGCTTACCAGGAAGCTTTTGCACAAAGTTAAAACATAAACCAGTTCTAATAAACAAAATACAGGAGAATATGTAGCCAAGGACTGAAAGTGCTTACCTTGACTCTCCACTACTGTTTCGTACAATGTCTTCGTCACTATGCCCATTCATTGTAAATATTAGGAAGTTTAAAAGATAAACACAAGTCCACTCAAGTTAGAAGGCAGATATCAAAAATCAACTTCTTGGTACTTGGTTTCCCAGGTGACTTGTTTACTCAACTGTTCTCTGCAAGTATTGAAAATTTTTCTCAAATTACCTAAAGTAGTAAAGGAAAATATGTTAACATAACATGAAATATTTGATGGTTGCAACTGAAAGATACTGAAAGGAAGTATCTATCACATTTGACATCTTTTTAACTGAAAAATAGCTTTTGGTATGCTATAGTATTGTCTTAAAGAACAACCAGATCTAAATTTTAAAGGAAATAAACATCCCCAAACACATAAATATGAATTATAGATATTAATGTTCTAAAATCTGATTAACAAATTTATTTAATGCACAAAGAAAACATATCAGAAGCATTTCCAGACACAGACATAATGTTTACACCTAGTTGGGGGTAGAGGCAGGAAAGTAAAGATAACCCCATTTTTAAAAAGTGGCTCAACTACATCAAGCTAACAAGATTCCACAGATGGAGTGATCGTTATTTCATATACATGAACATCTTCAATCAGATCTCTACAGTGTCAGATACACCTAGAAAAAGTTTAGGCTCATTTTAAATGGAGTGCAAGCATAAACTCACTGATTATCAGCTAAAGAGCAGCGCCTCTCAGATTTAGTGGTGTGAAAGCGATTGGGGCTCGTCTGCAGGTTACCTGTCTCCAGGTACCCTCCTTTAATACTGCCCAACCTACAACTCATGATGGAGGCGGGGGCCTCCTCGTTCCGGGATGGAAAAAGCCCTGCGCTCAGGCACTATCTCAGACACCAGGGCCACTCCAGCCAGCAAACAAAGGCGATGACGGAAGAAAAGCGATAAGAGCGAGCCCTGTAACCCCAGAAAGGCCGCGAAGGGAAGCTGGGGCCCCCGCGGCAGCGAGCCGGGCAGCTGGGTGGTTCCTCGCGGATCAGCTACTGCTACTTCCGAATGAAGCCAAGCTCCGCGCTGTCTACCCTTCCGCACGCGGGACCGACACTCCCCGGGCCCCAGGAAACATCTTTAGTGACCACAAAACTCTCCCCTTGTCGCCCACTCCCTGCTTCACGACGATCCTCCCCGACCACCCGCACCACGCTCTCACGGCCCCTGTAACAACCCAAGGCGCTCCAGGGGAGAACCCAGGCCAAG
>NW_010248057.1:3491-3754 GCF_000690775.1 Eurypyga helias
TACCAGCTTAAACAATAGAGCCCCAAAACGAGCAGGAAGAAGCCTGGGGAGTAAATGCTGTGTTGCTCCGCCGTCGTTTCTTAAGTCCTCCCGACCACCGCCATCACGCTGCCACTCTGCTCAACCTCCTCCTCCTCCTCCCTTAGTCGGATGGAAATCCTGGGCGTGATGTCAGTCCTGCGCCCTGGGACAGAGCGGGGAGGAGGAGGAGGAGCAACAGCCGGGAGGGGACAGCGCCGCCGGGCCATGGCGGCAGGGAGGGG
>NW_010248057.1:3793-7816 GCF_000690775.1 Eurypyga helias
TGGATACTTTCGGAAGCAGCAGGTTCCCCCCCGCTCGCCGCAACAGCGAACGGGCGCTGGGGCCGGTGCCGCTTCTGGTTCTCGCTGCAGCTCCTGAGGGGTGTCTATGACCCGCACAGGGTGGCAGGGAACCTGGCCTAGGCCACACGTTATTGCTTAGTGTGGGGTTTTTTTGTTTCAGTTGTTTGTTGTCTAAAATCAGAGCCCCCTGACAAACACATATGCATTTCTCTCTTCCTATGTGGTTACAAGTGGCATTTAGGAAGGCTTGGCATGCAGCTGCACAGAGGACACTTGCCTCCACAAGGAAGGCATCTCCCCAGCTGGAGGCAGACCACTCCTTTTTTCCTCCTGATATCTAACTCGAGTTGTTTTGAAGTGATTAATGAGAATGCTGTTTGTTTAAGGTGGCTCATGTTCAGAGAAAAAAAAAAAAATGTAAATAGTCCTACTGCTGGAGTCTACATGTTCCCAGAATGGCAAAAGAAAGTAGTGGCTGCTGAGTGAAAGACTATGCTCTGAGCAACACAATTACACAGCCAAATGTTTTGGAAAGAGGAAGTGATTTATCTGCATTCTCCTCTTTGGATTCCCGCATATACAATTACATTCCATCATGCTAGGGAGGATTGTGGGGTCATTACTGATCAGGATGTGATAAAAGACATGGAATTTTCTTCAGCACCCTGCAAGAGTAAAAGAGATTAACATAAAAACACAGTTTGGTCATGAAGGAAGGAAAGGCTTGAAAGAAGAGAGTCATTGCATGAGTATACGGGAACAAGATGGCTACAGTAGCTGTCAAATCAGTTCATACTTGAAGAGTTGTGTTGGCCAGGAGCCAGCATCTGGGCCACGATCAGTCAGCTAGAGCTGTTGGCCTAGGGTTTACCTCATAGCTGCACCCCCACCCACAGGGTGAGCAAGGCTGGGCAGCCAAGGCACCTGCCACCCCTTCAGCAGAGCTGCAGGGGTTTCCTGCGGCTGCTCCTTCAGCCCACCAAGTGTTGGGATCAGCTGTTAGACACAGGAACTCCATCTCCATTTTGGAACCAGACTGAAGCAGCAGAGGTGTCATGGTTTAACACCAGTCAGCAACTAAGCACTGTATAGCCACTCACTCACCTCCTCCCTCCCCCAAGTGGGATGGGGGAGATAATCAGAGGTAAAAGGTAAGAAAGCTCATGGGTTACGATAAGAACAGCTTAATAAATGAAACAGAATAATGATACTACTACTACTAATGATAATAATATGTAATGAAAAATGAAACCAAACAAACAAAAAAAGAGATAAAACCCAGGGGGAAAAAACCCAAGTGATACAAACGCTCACCACCCACCAACCCACACCCAACCAATCCCTGAGCAGCAATATCCCCTGGCCAACTCCCCTCAGCTTTTATACTGAGCATGACGGTTAATGGAATGAAATAACCCTTTGGTCAGTTTGGGTCAGCTGTCCTGGCTGTGTCTTCTCCCAGCTTCTTGTAGAGAAGAAACTGGAAGAACAGGAACAGTATCAGAAACTGAAAAAGTCATTGGTTTAATATAAACATTGCTTGGAAACAACTAAAACACCAGTGTTATCAACATTCTTCTCAGCTCAAACCCAAAACAGCCTCATACTAGATACTGTGAGGAAAATTAACTAAACTATCTCAAACCAGCACATTGCTGAACAATGCTTGCACATCATCAAGGCTTTCTCTTTTTTCCCACTCTGCCCCTGCAGCAAGTAGGCTAGAGGTGGGCATGAAGGCTGGGAGGGGACACAACTTGGACAGCTGACCCGAATTTTCCACAGGAATATTCCATGCCATAAGATGTCTTGCTCAGTAATAAAAATTGAGAGGAGGGTTTTTGGGAGGAGGTAGCCATTGCTCAGAGACTGGCTGGGCATCAATCTTTTTGTGGGAGTTATTGAGTGATTGTCTTTGCATCACTTATTTTGTGGTTTTGTTTTCTTTCATTTTCTTCCTTCATTTACTTAGTAAACTATCTTTATCTTGACCCAGAGTTTTCTTGCTTTTGCTATTCCTATTCTCTTACCTGTCCTGCTTCTGTGGGGGGTGGGCTGAGTGCATGACTGTGTGGTGCTTAGCTGTTGGATAAGGCCCCAATCTGCAAACATTTTGAATATTTTCAGTTCCCTGACATTCCTCTGCTGAATATTTAGGTCAAAGGAATCCAGGAAGGCAGGACATTCTTCAAGAAGGAAATCTTAAAGGTGCAGGAGCAGGCTGTCCCCATGTGCCAAAAGACGAGTTGGCAGGGAAGACCACCAGCCTGGCTGAAAAGAGAGTTATGGCTGGAACTCAGGAAAAAAAGGAGAGTTTATGATCTTTGGAAGAAGGGACAGTCCACTCAGGAGGACTACAAAGATATCATAAGGTTATGCAGGGAGAAAATTAGAAAGGCTGAAGCCCAACTAGAATTTAATTTGGCTACTACCACAAAAGACAATAAAAATGTTTCTACAAATGCATTTGCAACAAAAGGAGAGCTAAGGAGAATCTCCATCCTTTATTGGATTCAGGAGGAAACATAGTGACCATGGATGAGGAAAATGCTGAGGTACTTAATGCCTTCTTTGCCTCAGAATTTAATAGCAAGACCAATTCTTCTCTGGATACCCAGTCCCCTGAGCTGGAAGACAGGGACAGAGAGGATAATGAAGCCCAAGTGCCGGGTCCTGTACTTGCATCACAGTAACTCTATGCAATGACACAGGGTTGGGGAAGAGTGGCTGGAAAGCTGTGGGGGTGTTAGTTGACAGATGGCTGAATATGATCCAGCAGTGTGCCCAGGTGGCCAAGAAGGCCAAAGGCATCTTGGCCTGTATCAGAAACAGTGTGGCCAGCAGGACTAGAGAAGTGATTGTCCCCCTATACTTGGCACTAGTGAGGCTGCACCTTGAATACTGTGTTCAGTTTTGGGCCCCCTACTACAAGACAGACATGGAGGTGCTAGAACATGTCTAAATCCATGATTTAGACTGGATATTAGGAAAACCTTTTTCACTGAAAGGGTTGTCAAGCATTGGAACAGGCTGCCCAGGTGTCATGGTTTACTCCCAGTCAGTAAAACCAAGCACTACCAAGACACTCACCCTCCCTCCCCCTAGGTGGGATGGGGGAGAGAATTGGAAGGGCAAAACTAAAAAAGCACGAGTTGAGTCATGAACCATTTAGAGACCGAAATAAAATATAAGAACAAGAACAACAATAATAATAATAACAGTATTAAATTTAATGAAAAGGAAAACAACAAAAAGAGAGAAACAAAACCCAGGAAAAACAATTGATGCAACCGCTCACCACCTTCCAACCCCTTGTCCAACTCCCCCTAGTTTGTATACTGAGCATGACATCATATGGTATGGAACGTCCCATTGGCCAGTTTGAGTGCGGCGTACCCCAGATTCTTGTGCACTGCCTAACTGGCAGAGCCTGGGAAGCTGAAAGACCTTGACTTACTATAAAGTACCGCTTAGCAACAACCCAAACATCAGTGTGTTATTGAATTATTCTCACGCTAGATCCAAAACACAGCACTATACCAGCTACTAGAATGAAAATTAACTCTATGCCATCCGAAACCAGGACACCAGAGAAGTGGTTGAGTCACCATCCCCAGAGTTATTTAAAAGAAGTGGCACTTAAGTGCATGGTTTAGTGGTGGACTTGGCAGTGCTAGGTTAACAGTTGGACTTGATGATTTAAAGGTCTTTTCTAACCTAAAAAATTCTATAAATCTATGATTCTATAATTGCTTCATTAAGAAGGATATATTCTGCAAAATTGGGAATATGAAGAAAATCTCTCTTCCTCGTCTCGGCTGTGGAGGAGGTCCAGCAACTCCAAGAGGATAGGTCCTACTCTCCACCTGTACAGACCAGTATCTCACCTGTTAGGAGTAAGCGCTCTTCTGCTCAAGAGAGACAATATTGCTGGTACACACCACAGGGAAACCTATGATTTTACCTGCGTAAGCACAGAGAGGATATGAGGAAGTGGGATGG
>NW_010248058.1:0-13876 GCF_000690775.1 Eurypyga helias
TATATATATCAAAAACTCCTGGCTACTAGAATTGAACAAAACACATCTACTACTAGCTGAAGCAAGGATAAGACCTCTATGGAGAAGTCTAAAGGAAAGGTTCTGACTGAGATTGTAACATACAGTTGCCAAAATACCTCATCTGTCACACTGTTTTGTTCATGTTTGTTTATATTATAATTTGGCAACGCTGATCTAGTCATATAAGTACTTCTAACAGTTCCTCCATAGTGGGTAGCAGAATAACAACTTTATAATTATGGTAGCAACTTAGGTGAGTTCTTGACTCCTGTCTGAGTAATGGTAGGGTTTTCCTCTCCCTGGTGCTTTGAATCTGGCACATCATTAGAAAACACTCATTTCCTTCACAAGATTAGGTTTTGTATTACTTTGTTATAAAACTTTTCCTGCCTCAACAGCACCTGATCTTGCTGTTCAGTTCTACTGCATATATGCAAATATTAAATACTTGTCTCTAACTTTTAAAGACATATTCTTTTCCTATGGCATCTCTGCATTCCATTTCTTCTTCAAAAAGTGAGGAGCAAAATCCTGGTTTTGTAGATCTGTTATTCTCCAATACTATTTGTTTGAGACAGCCAGCATGACATCACCAAGGGCAAGTCCTGCCTGACCAGCCTAGTGTTCTTCTATGATGGAGTGACTAGGTAAGTGGAGAAGGGAAGAGCTACGGATGTCATCTATCTGGACTTCTGTTACGGCCTTTGCCATGGTCCCCCACAATATCCTTCTCTCTAAACTGGAGAGATATGGATTTGGTGGGTGGACTGTTCAGTGGATAAGGAATTTGTTGGATGGTCACATCCAGAGGGTAGTGGTCAATGGCTCAATGTCCAGATGGAGATCAGTGATGAGTGGTGTCCATCAGGGGTCCATATTGATACCAGTACAGTTTAATGTCTTCATCTATGACATGGACTGTGGGACTGAGTGCACCCTATCAAGTCTGCAGATGACACCAAGCTGAGTAGTGCAGCTGACATGCCTGAGGGATAGGACGCCATCCAGAGGGACCTGGAAAAGCTTGAGAATTGGGCCTATTTAAACCTCGTGAGGTTCAATGAGGCCAAGTTCAAGGTCTTGCACATAGGTCAGGGCAACGCCTAGTATCAGTAAAGGCTGGGAATGAAGGGATTGAGAGCAGCCCTGCCAATACAGAGATTGGGGTACCGGTGGTACAGAGTTTGGGGTACCGGTGGATGAAAAGCTGGACTTGAACCAGCAGTGTGAGCTGGCAGCCCAGAAAGCCAACCATACCCTGGGCTGTCTCAGGAGAAGTGTGGCCAGCAGGTCAAGGGAGGGGATTCTGCCCCCCTACTCGGCTCTTGTGAGACCCCACCTGGAGCGCTGCATTCAGGTCTGGAGCCCTCAGCATAGGAAAGACATGGACCTGCTGGAGTGGGTCCATAGGAGGGCAAAAAAGATCAGAGGGCTGGAAAACCTCTCCTATGAAGAAAGGCTGAGAGAGTTCGACTTGTTCAGCCTAGAGAAGAGAAGGCTCCAGGGAAACCTTATTGCAGCCTTCCAGTACCTGAATGGAGCTTATAAGAAAGATGGGGACAAAGTTTTTAGCAGTGTCTGTAACAAGTGGACAACGGGTAATTGTTTTAAACTAAAAGAGAGTAGATTTAGACTAGATATAAGGAAGACTTTGTTGGGGGTTTTGGGATTGAGGTTTTTTGGAGGGTTTTTTTGGGGGTGGAGGGTGGTATTTACACTGAGGGTGGTGAAACACTGGACTATGTTGCCCAGAGAGGTGGTAGATTCCCCATTCCTGGAAGTGTTCAAGGCCAGATTGGTTGGGGCTCTGATCAACCTGATCTAGTTGAAAATGTCCCTGCTTATTGCAGGGGGGTTGGACTAGGTGATCTTTAAGGTCTCTTTTAACACAAACCACTCTACAATTCCGTTCTCTACCTTTTTCCTCATCTATCAAGGTGATTAGTTTTGCTTCACACTCTCCAAGTCATATAACTTGGCCATATTTCTTAATTTAAAATATTTCCAGGAAATTTGGTGAAACATATAAAAGGATTTCCAGGGAAGTTTTTGCCCTCTGCTAAATCTTCTAAATAGAAGGGATGATTAACTGTACTCTCATACAGACGATCTTTTCTCTTTTTCCCCCCAAAAAGTTGTGGTTTCCTAAAAAAATAAGAAGAATTATTATTGTCTGAAATATAAAAAAAAAAGACATATTGGAAATCCCAAACCAATTCTTGACATTTTGAAATATGGTTTTAGTTTTCATCTTGCCCAAGTTCTTCATTTGATTCCTTGAGACCTGATATAACAGCATATTGGGCAACATTTTCCACAATCAGCTGAAAAATATGCAGTCTGTTTAATATGTGATTAAGAATGCCTCCATCCACCCTTCCTGAAGACCATAATTAAGTAATACACACACAACTTTGTCACTTTGGCTTCTTCTCTGTATGCTACCTGGATAACACAGAGGCTCCAACATCAGCCCAAAATAGAAGTTCTTATTTCTAGCCCAAGATCAAAACATGTGTCCCTTTACTCACGCACATGCACTCACTACCTGGCTATCGGTGTGAAAGATCAAACTTTGGGAAAATGCAATACTCATGGCTCCATTAAGACCTGCCTCTTCAGTCTGAGTGAGTCTTCCCACCTGCCTAGATATCAGGCAAATTGCTGAACCTCAGAAACAAGGCAGCCTTGACTTATACCAGATGGAAGGAGCTAAGCTGACTCTGCAGGCTGGTCACAATTTGGGCAGGGAGTCAGGAAATCAGATCACCTACATGTTTCCACCCAGTCTGATGAAATAAATTAATATGGAGTTGGCATGGAAGAAGGGTGTGCTAGGAAGCTATTAGTTCCTCTTCTGCTCTCTTGGGTAGTCAGTAAGAAGCCAATGAAATTAATTATCCCCAACTATTTGAGGGCTACCAACAAAAAAGAGAATTTCAGGACTGTGCTTGGTCCTGGTCCCTTCCAGTGACTGCAGTATGTTCTGAAGGCAGGAGAGCTTGTCTGTAGAGATTTGGAGGCTACAAAGTCAGGGATGGCTAATTTTGAACATGATAATATTTAAGTATTTGATGGAGATGTTTCTTGCAACAACTGCATGTTACAATGTTGTTTCTGCAGGGTAGCACCTTTTCTGTCGACTGTAAAAGGAATATAGAGAAATCATGCTCTTATTCACCTAAATTAGATGCCTGGAGGGGACTGCAGAAATGCCTTCTTTTGAGTGTATTATGGTATTTGAGCCTGGAATATATTTTATACTCCTCCCTCATGAAAAACTAGTCAGGAAAATCTTATTCTTTACTATGGTAATTGCAGTAAAAGTGTGCATACAAGATTTAGAAAAATATGTTGAGAATGACCTGGCTACAACAGACTCAGTATCTTATTTGTCTTAGCTGGACAGTCAGAAACTTAATTTTTAATAAGCAGTTTCTAGGGGCTTATGGCAGATTATCATAATAAGAGACAGAACCAGTCATAATTAAAATGGTATTGTCTAAGGAGAGAAAAATACGTTTGTGCCTTGTAACAGATTTCAAATAAACACATTTTTGATATGTACCCAGGTTTTCTGTTTGGGATGTTTTATCTCTTCCTGAGTGTTCAAGACTACTGATGTATTTTACATTGTTTATGCTAGGCTAAAAACAGAGCTACTTTAGTTTGCATACTTCAAAGTCACTGTTTTAATTTACTTGAACTGAATTTGGCCAACAACAAAAGAGGACCAGAGTAAATGGTAAACACACACATATTTCTCCCCCCCACCCCCACCCTCCCCACACTCTCTGCTACCCACTCAAAAAAAAAAAAAAAAGTAGCAGTCCACCATTGCTTTCCTCCTATTCTTAGATTTGTAACTAGCAAAGGTTGTATCTGCTATTGGAGAAACATAGTTGAGACCTGTACGACACATGCTTAAATTTAACACATTCCCATGGCAGTAATGAACAAAGCAGTCCTTCCTTTCAGGAAAATCCTGGACTCTCATTCCCCAGGTCCCTGAGCAGTATAGAATTTAGAAGAAAAACAGGAAACACATGTGGAAACCAGATATAACTGACCAAACCTAGCGATTTAAGTAGCCCAGCCAGTAGCTTTTAAATGAATAATCACATCTATCTATATTATGCCTGACTGACCCTTACCTCCCCCACCAGCTATTCATACTGAAATGTTTAGGTATGTGTACAAATATGCAGAGGAAAGAAACAGGAGCTGGTGAAGTCTTTACATTCATCTTATACTATGAGAGTTTATAATTTTTGCAGGCATTTTTGAAAAAGAAGTCAATATAACCTATGTAAAGCTAAAAAAACCTGAATTTTTGATCCACAAGTATACACATACATACAGATAGACATGGATATAATCTCAGAGACATACATTACTGTTCAGAAGTTAATCAAAGTAACAAGGCAATATTTTTTTTTTTAGTAATGGAAAATTAGTCAGGGCCATAATGATTACTCTTGTGTTTTTTTCCTAATTCACCTTAGTCTACCAAAATGTCTGATTTTTGAAAGACCAAAATAATCTATGTAATTCTTGGTTTATATTTCCCAAAGAGCATCTTACAAATGAAGATGGGATATTTTTATTGTCTTCCAATCCAAGTGGTAAAGATACCAGATGTATAAATGATGTTAGGAATAATAAATTTTGGAAATATGAAAAACGCTTAGCTGAAAAGGTGTGAGTGATGGTAACACAAACTAGGTTGTGCATGTGAGCTGCGCTCATTTTCACATAAAATATTGCTTTCACATGTGTACTCAATGGAACATCAGGAAAAACATTCAGACTTTTTCATATTGTCATCGATAAAACACATTGGGGCTCTCAAGAAAAATGTTTCTCTGGAGTTCTGCTGCAAGACCTTCAATATGCAGTGATTTTGCAACCTTCTGCCTGTGACAAGCTATCTGAAGTGTCCTTAGGTTCATAGTCAGTCTTTTGGGAAAAAAAAATCCACCTCTCCAGGTGCATCAGAAATGATGAGTTAACTAAATAGCTCTAAACTAACAATGTTTTAATAAAGTGGGACAAGAAGGAGCAACATTCACAGTGACCTCCAAGAGTCAAGCAGGTCTTCCTTTCTCAAAGTACAAAAATAAAAGTTCAAGTAATTATCTTTGTAGGCTGACCTCTATGGAAGATGAAGCCCCGCTGCTTTCTGCAGTTACTTCTCAATGACAAGGTTTGGAAGCCCCTCTGGGTATTGAATTGTGGAAAGGCGAGGGGGAATGACCTAAAAATGTTGAACAAGAAACAGTTCATCCTAATTCCCCGAGAGAAAATGAAAATATACGTTTGTCCTCCAAGACTCCATCCCTGTGTCTCTTCAGGATGGTTTCATCACTTTTTTAATTCACCTGTATGAGTTTTTGGGGTGTAGCTGAATTTAATGGAACTCTGTAGATGTGCAGGTGCGTAACAACACAGAGCTCATTATGTGCCAACTATCTAAAGTGAGTAATATAATCAACAAAACCAGAGATGATCTCAACCACTTCTGCAGTGCTGGCTATCTCTCACTAGAGTGAGAAGGGCACCTTCTCAGGGTGGCTAACCTATTTCTACTTAGAATTACTGTCTTAGAGAATGTCTGTCGCAGAATTCTACACAGCACAAAGCCAGACCTTCCATCCCTGGAAGCTGGAGATATCTGCGTCATTGCTTATCACTGTGAGGATGAGATGTAGTTAACAGTTAATAGGTACAACAGGCCCTAGGACAGAGGAAAATGAAACCTGGGTTTTGAGAAGAACTGCCCAAACTTTACATTCCATTCTGCCTAAGCATATAGGTTTGGGGTAGAGGAAGGATTAAACTTGTTATAGAGATCCCATCAAATTCAAATAAAGAAATCGGTGGTACTTGCTGAATGAAGAGAAACCAGCTAAATCAGTGGTGAAAAGTTGCTTCATCTTGGATATAAAAATCAAGAAGTAGAAAAATAAACAAAATACCAGAACAGTCTTACTGGCTACTTGGTGTAGTCAAGCACCGGCAGGAGAACAGTAGAAACTTCAAATATCTTAAGTAAGTTGTATTACAAGATAGGTTTGCTAGGCCCAACTGCCTGTATTTAGATTCTGCTAAAAATACACTCTTGAATAAAGACAATACATCCCACAGACCAGCACACAACAACCATCCTTCTTGTGGCCAGGTTGGGGTGTGCAAGCATACATGGATTAGTTTTGCCTGGGAAACTTTTAATTGTACCTTCATGACATGGACAGATGGGCACCACAGATCTAAACTAATCCTCTGGCTCACTGTTCTGTTTTGTTTAGGTGGTATTATTCATTTATGTTTTCACACCTGTGGAAGAAATACAAGAATTGCCAAAATACAAGAATTTTCTTCAACGACGGTAGTTGACTTAATCAGAAAAAAAGTTCCTGTAAACATTTCTAAGCCCCGTAGGCTCTCTGTGCACTGTGACCATGAGACATATCAGTCTCGCTCTTTAATTCGCTGACTTAAAAAAAAAAAGTGAAATAAAAACAGAGAGGGAAAAAAGCATAGTTTGCTGTCTCAGCTCATTGCCTTAGTGGTTTGGTTGCTAACAACAATGAAATGCTAAAAGGGCATTTATACCACAGAGATCCCTTAGCACTGGCTCTGCCTTTATCTCACGCGCTGAAATACATTTAATCTACATACTAAAAGTAACCTCTTTGCATGCACTTTTTGAGATCCACCATAGCAACCCACTTATTCTTGACATTGTATATGCAGCCATACACTGCATTATAGATGCATTTTTGACCCACAGATAGAGAAATACTGTGGGCAAAAGCAGCTGAAACAGGCACCTTTCCATTTTAAGAGACTTGGTTAAAAGAAAGGGGGGGGAGGGAAAGAAACATTGTAGCATTGTGAGCTTTGACTTAATGTGAACTTTCCTATATTCCAGTCATGAGATTTAACCAAAAACAGCCTTGGGGATATCATGATGGGAAAAGCAAAGTGTGGTGATTGCGTTGGGAATATATTAGCTGGAACGCTGTCTCAGCAGCTGGCCAGCAGCCTTTTGAAAACAGGGTTATTCCAAGAACTATATAAATAAACAGAGGCCTTGGGAATTTTTATCCGTCCAAAAAAATCTCTTTGCCAAGCCAACCATTACCCAAACTTTCTCTATATGTGTGCCTCACATGGAGGGTACTTTACACAGAGTAAGAGATGACTAGCTAATGCCTGCCAAACGCTTTAAGTTAGGATTTGGCAAGGGCTGATTTGCAAAGGGGAGGAGGAAGAAAAGGGTGTGGGGAAAATGGCTTTTCCAGAGGTCTACTCTAAAGTAACTATGCAGCTAATTATTAGTGGGCTTTCTCTTTATTACAACTGCTGTCCATCAAGAATCACATTTTGCCTTACATTCACAGGGCCTCAGGTGACAGTTCTTGCCACTGAGTAATTCTCACGTAATAACGCCCAGAATTACGCTACAGCTCTACATTACAGCTCAGACAGGTCTCCAGAACCTGAAAATCTTGCTTCTGAACAGCAGAGGCTGGGTCAGACTGACAACTTCATTTGACTGGATGTAGAAGGACATCAAAGAACTCATCAGACAACTGCCTTGTCACACCCTAGATGAAAACCTGCTTAGTCCTTTCTGAGGCTTCCTGCTCAGCGTGGAGTTAGCTGTCCCTCCGACATCCATCCAAAAGATATGAAACACATTTTGTTGTTCTAATTGCTATTCCTAAGTTTATCTAAAATAATAATCAGAGTTGATAGGCCTGGACTTCTATTGATTACAAGGTCAACCAGGAAAACCAGTAAAATTACCATGAAAATATAAAGAAAAAGGCCAAAGGCACAGCTATCCAGATGGCTGTAGCAGTGCTTTGCAAATATTCAATCCTTTTTATTCTTATGGCCCAAAAGGGAAAGGTTGAGCAATAACAAGCAATGGAAATTATGAACAAAAAAATAGAGCCACAGTGACAACAATGCAAGCAAAGAGTTTTGAAAGTATTTACCTTGATATTTTTTCTTTTTTTTTTTTTTAACAATTCTTATGTACAAAACAGATTTTTTGTTCTACTCTTTATTGGTAGCTGAACTTTCTAGCAATGTAAATCTACTTGGGCTAACATCTGTCAGGTTTACTGCTGGCAGTATTTAACTGTAGAGAACAATACAGAGGGCTTGTGATAATAATATAGTCCTGTGAAACAAATTAACAGTACTTACATCTATTGACACAAATGTACGAATAATCTACACATTGACCAAGTCCTAAGTTAATTGATGCCATCGTGATGCAATTTATAACATTCTGGCACCCACAGACTGTTCTATTTCAGAATTTCTTGGTACTTTCCAAAGATTAATTAATTTTTATAAAGCTCATGGGAAATTTACTCCTACTATACAGATGTGAAAACAGACATAGAGAACTTAAGTGATTTGCCCAAATTCACATAGGAAATGGAAGTCAGTCTGAGAGAAAGAATTTCTGCTGCCTCCTTCTCTCTTCTCTTGCTCTGTTTACTTTATTAATTGTCAAGTAATAGTGATGAAAGTCATAGATACAAAATGTGCATAGAGCAGCAAGAATGGAAATATAAAAGAGAAAAATATCTCCACAAAATATATTTTAATGACACTATGGAAAATGTAATCAGACCTAAGCAACAATTTTTCAGTAATTCATAATGATTTATGGAAGTTAAATGAATAATCAAAGTCCAGGGCTTGTGCATATGGAAATAATAATAAAAGTGTGTCACACAAAGCATTCAACATTCAAAATATTTCTCATACCACAAAAACATCATTTGTAAATCTTCATAGAATGAATCATAAACATCAGGTATAATTTAATTACACTCAGACCAAGCATAAGCAGATAAATATTTATCCATGTCAAAATATTTGATGCTTTTATTATAATTATATTGGTTGGACTAGAAAATTGCTATTCATAAGTCTACAATCTCCAGGGGCTCAAGAAAAACGGTTTGTTTAGGCTGGTGCAGGTGCTGTGATTCAGCACAATAACACACAGGCTGCTCAAAGGCTCTATACCAAAGAATCCCTGGCTTCCTTCCCAGTGACTCAAAGCCAGATTAAGAAACTATAAAAATGAACAGAGCAATAAATCTCCACCCATTTTTAAAAATTATTTACCAGGAATTTCTCTTGTGATGAAACACTCCGGTATCCAAAAATGATACTGACACCTTCAGGTTTACATGGACAGGCTAAAGTTCCACAGCCAATAGTTATATAACCCTAGAAATTAGGGCAGTAAGTTAAAGAAAAGTCCAGAAGTCAACAGGACTTAACCAAAGCATACGAGAAGCATCTGGCTATGTAAATGAAAAAAAAAGTGAAGAACTGGTAAGAAATTATTTTCCTCCATTTTTTTCTTAGAAATCATTTAAGATTTTTGAAATGGCTTTCAAATATTTTTAATTCATTACTTCCAAACGCAAAGGTTCTCACACAAAGGCACATATCACCTAAGCCAGAAGTAGCAAGTTCAGAAGTTCATTTCATGTACGCCAGGTTACACATTTAACAGAAACTGGTATAGTATTTTCTAAATCTACTTAAACAAAAAAATCTCTCGAATGCATAAATTCACACTAGTATTATCATTTCCTTTCTTAACCATTCTAAGACTAAAACCAAACACTACTTAAATGATCTTGCTGACAGGATGGATGATGTTCCAAGACCACTGTCTGCAGTCTTGGAATATCAGCAGGTATTTCCATAAATACTACAGTCCAATAAAATATTTGCTGCTTTTTTTCTCCTTTCAAAAGTATTTTTGGCAGCAAAAAATAGCCAGATATATCAGATATAACACACTAGCAATCTGCAAGGAAGGTTGCTTTCCCTTGCCACAAGATAGGACCATCTCCTGCCTGCACTGTCCACATCTTGTTATGGGTTCCTCCGTGATCCCTGAAGACAGTACAGATCCCTACAGGATGGACAGGAGCAGCATGAGGAACACAGGAGACACCCATGTCTCCTTTCTCTCCAGTACCAAAACTGACTTCATCATGGGTAACACAGAAGGAACACATTGACGGAAACATATCACATTCTAACTTTCCCTAAAGAAAGGGAATACAAAAGGACAGCAATGCGGTCATTACAGGAATGTTACCAAAGGCCTTTAGATCTTTTCCTGTAGCACCACCTGGAAATCAGATCTGTCGTGAAATTCTTGTGAAGGAATTAAAACAACACATCAACAGCCTTGTTGTTACAGACATCCTAGAACTAAATAACTGACAGGCAGACCAATCAAAATGGTCAACTGGAATAGCATACAAAATCAGCAAAACCATTATCACCTCAGGAAATGTCTACAAGTCTCCTTCAGGTGTTTATTACCCACAGTTGAAAACATACAGCAAAACACACTCACGGTTCCTCCTTCCCCACTCCATTTGTATGCCTTTGGCAAGCAAGAAGCCCACGTAATAAAGCCACGTAACTGCCAGAGATTCATTGGTACGCACAAACAGTTCTGAAAGACACTGCTCAGAAGACAGAGGTGTCAGCACAGTGGGAGAGGAGGATTTCAGGAAGGTGATGCACTTACAGAACACATTCTTGGGTTTGATTTCCCGAACTGCCATGAAAAGCCTTATGGCCATCTTGACTTTAACATTTACTATGCAGTATTAGGAATATAATCTACTGAATCTTTCAACAACAAAAAAGCCCAACACCCAGCACGTCATTTGTTGTGCACATTGTCACACTGGCACTCTTCAGAATTCAGAAACTAATATTAAGAAATTCTAACTGGCGTACATATACGGCATTCACAATGCACGCAACCTTTCTGAAGGTTTGGTAGTTCAGATGCCTGCTACACAAGGTCCTTGTGACTCTGCCAGGAAGGATGTCAAAGATTTGGCCATCCTAATAGGAAGCTTTCAAAACAAACCAGTAACAGTTAAGGATTTTAATCTCACTGTAAAGTAGTACAACATGAGCATTCATGAATGCTAATGCACACAAGCCAGGAGCAGAATTTTACAAAATACCTATAAGCTGCTTGCAGCAGCAACAAACTTCACTGAGAAACAAAGCACACTTCCCCCATCATTGCATGCATCAAATTTAATCACTATCTCCTGGAAAATGACTACATCCATTGTGGAAATCTGTCCTCTAACGGCCTTTGTTATCAACCAAAATGTCTTTAAAGGGAGTTTAATGAATGAAAAAGTGTCATTTGGATACCAACATGAAACACTACCTCTAACATGTTTTACCTTCTTTTTGTCTACAGGAGAAACACCACATGATGCAGCAACTGCTCAAGTCTCTCCAGTCAAAAATATTCAGTGTATGGCAAAACCAGCATTTTTGTCATGAATACAAACACTTTAACAGAAATTAGAGGGTGGAGCTTCAAATCAGAGTGACCTGGTAAACACTGAGGACTGGCCCAGCAGAAAACTCATGAAGTTCAACAAGATGTTGGACAAGTTCTGTTCCTGGGGCAGAAGCAGAGGTCACATCAGCACCTGCTGAAAACTGCTTGGCAGTTACAGCCGATGCCAACCTGAGTATGAAACAACAGTGTATTCCCATCAGGACTGAGGCACACCATGTAACTGGGCTACACCAGGAGGAACAGGTACAGTAGAGCAGTGGAAAACACTTTTTTGAGTGTGTGTTGACAAAAACTCCATGCTAAAGCATGTGTCTCTAAGGCCCACCATGATCAATAATGAGCACAAAGTCAAAAACTCACACCTGTCCGCATGCTATCTGTAATTAGCCTCTAAGTAATAAAAAAAAAAAAACTCGTGAAACATGAAGTAGCTGCACATACTCTAATGATGCGTGTATGTGCACTGTAGAATATATTAAGCACAGATTTAAAGATAATGGAAAATTAAGTACATAGAGTAGATTGATTTAGCTGTGGCACGAGGCAGGTTTGACTTGGAGCCGGGGAAACTTCTAGAAGCTTCTCACAGGACCCACCCCTGTGGCCCCTCTCCCACTACCAAAAACCCAACACAAGTTTGACTATCAGGCTTTTCCTCATGTAAGGAACATTTTTATTTTAACTTGTCTGTATTTCAAGATATTCCATTTTTAAACTAAAACTTCCTGACTTTACTGTAAGATGCAACTTCAGAATTCACCTAGAATTACATTACTATTTACTGAGCCTTCATTGGTATGAGAACATCAAGAGAAATCCAGAACAGCAGTACACCAACACTTTAATCAGCACAGAGTTATCATACACTTGGAGATAATGTTGAACAAAATATATTTACTCTAAGTTAAGTAAGTTCTAAAACAGATCCTATGCAGCCCACAGAGTAGCATTCTGATACTGTTCAAGCCTTGCCTTGTTCTCAAAGTAATTATTCTGTCCAAATTAATTGACTGAACTTAGCGAAACCCACACTTACAGAAAAAAATCTCAAATTTCTTATCCGCTTATTTTTTTTTAAACACTCTTCAACAGTTTTAAGGTTTTGGATCTATGCAGCCTAAGCGGTCAAAATCAGTGACTGTTCCTTTTATTCATACATACTGGGGTGCCAAAACAGAGATATTTTTGAGCAGTAGAGAACGTCGGTAGGTACAAACCGGGGCTTTTTTTAGTCAACCATTACAGCCATGAGTGTTCTGGTCAAAAGAACTATTGTCAAGTTTGTCATATTCACCAAATGAAGCTCTGTGGAAACAAGCAACTACAAGGATTTCATAATCACAGAACACAAATGCTTGATCTCATTGCAGTGCCAGCACCTTCACATTTATTGGAAGCAAGGACAAACTGAAAGTATTGACCCACTAAGTTCCAAAACCAGAGTGCTTCATGCAAAACTTAAAAATAAATAACTTGATAAATAAATAAATTGCTTTTGTCTGCATCAACTCAAGACTGAGAAGAATTAATTTCCTTTCCCAACCACAAACCCTCTAACCATTTGACCATTGTTCTCACAGTAAGAACACATGGCACAAGGACTGGCACTTATTGACGTAAATGATCATAAAAATCTGTTAATGCGTTCTTGATGATTATTATATCCCTTAAAGTTAATTTGTCCCAAATTTACAACAATTAGTTTGTTTGAATGTTCCTTTTACTAGCTTCTGTTGCATGAAGCTTTTGGAGATAAAACTGATCAGGAAGCTGTAGAGGGCTAATGGTGCAGTCATGGTTATAGAACCGAAACTTATAAAAAAATCTTAACCAATGTTGTTAAGCAGAAGAAATCACATACAAAAAAACGTAATTAAAATCCACAGAAAGCAGACCTTCCTCTTCTTGTATAAATTTGGACTGAGTTCGAGTTATTTCATTTATATACTCTGGGACAGCATATTTATAGTACATCCTAATCATTTATCTGAAAACCTGGATACATGCCGAAGGGCAAAGAAATCTAAAGACAGGTTGTGTTGCATTTTCAGAGGACATGAGGAGGCAAGAGGTCACAGAGAAGTCCATGAGAGTGTTTGAAATGTGGGAGTTTGGTAAACTTCATTAAAAATGTAACATCTGATGTTGTGTACTAGACAAAGAAAATGGAGGGACATTTAGGACATGAAGCAAGCTATTAAAAAGAAAACAAACAAAAAAAAACCCCACACAACACATTTCACAGAGCTGCCCAAAATAGAATTCAAATAAAACCCACTGTCACACAAGTTAACACCAGCAAAATTTACATATAAAAGCATAGAGAAAATAGCTATACCATCTTTCAAATTCTGGAACTGAAACACAGGAAGTAAAACACTGTAGAAAAATCACTTGATGATAGTCTTTTAATTCCATATTCACATACTGACATATTAAAACCAATCCTTG